>NW_006782864.1:771458-788315 GCF_000442215.2 Lipotes vexillifer
GCCCAGCTGCTCCACGGCATGTGGGATCTTCCTGGACCGGGGCACGAACCCGCGTCCCCTGCATCGGCAGGTGGACTCTCAACCACACTGCACCACGGGAAGCCCATTCATGAATTTAGTTTTAACTTGCTTTAAAAGACAACAGTTTTCCTATTATTTACTTGTGAGGAAATAATTACTGTCTAATTGGCTCTAATGAAATGTAGTGGAAAAACTACTCTTTCTAAAATATACTCCCGGGCTTCCCTGGTGGTGCAGTGGTTAGGGTCATGAATTTAGTTTTAACTTGCTTTAAAAGACAACAGTTTTCCTATTATTTACTTGTGAGGAAATAATTACTGTCTAATTGGCTCTAATGAAATGTAGTGGAAAAACTACTCTTTCTAAAATATATTCCCGGGCTTCCCTGGTGGTGCAGTGGTTAGGAATCCGCCTGCCAATGCGGGGGACACGGGTTCGAGCCCCGGTCCAGGAGGATCCCACATGCTGTGGAGCAACTAAGCCTATGTGCCACAACTACTGAGCCTGCGCTCTAGAACCTGCGAGCCACAACTACTGAAGCCCGCGCACCTAGAGCCCGTGCTCCGCAACAAGAGAAGCCACCGCAAGGAGAAGCCCGTGCACCGCAATGAAGAGTAGCCCCCGCTCGCAGCAACTAAAGAAAGCCCACGTGCAGCAACGAAGACCCAATGCAGCCAAAAATAAATAAATAAATTTTAAAAAAATAATAAATAAAATATATTCCCCTAAGACCTTCAAAGAAATGACTATAAGGGATGGCTTTTTTTCCTTTTCTTTTTCTTCAGTGATCAAAGTTGTTAAAACTACTTAGGCAAAGAAGAAAACTTTTCTCCTCTGCCTCTTCTTTGCTTTTAACCATATGGATTCCCTAAGAACCAGCAATGTAATATATTTTATGAAAGCTGGATTAAGTAGGACATTGTATACCATCATGCTGAGATACCTAATATCAAAAAAAAAATTAAAAATTGATTGTCTGCCCACCAGTCAAATTTTAATTCCAAAGAGGGTTTTTATGATTTATCCATTCACCAAATATTTATTGAACATCTACCATATGTCAGACATTGTTCTGGGCATTGAGAATTCATTTGTGAACTAAACAGACAAGAATTCTTGCTTCATAGAACTTAAATTCACTGATGCAAAAATAGTTTAAGCATATTAGTGGTACTGTGTTCCAGAGCTCTTGTTATCAATAATTCATGCTGGCCTGGTGTTTTATAATTTACAAAGTGATTTCACATACAACTATCTCATTTAATCTTCAGACATGTAATAACTATCAGGAATGTATGAATGAAACAGATGTTAAAAATAGAAGAAAGCTAACACCTGGGGAGTAGTTTGACATTTCTTGTTGTTCAGCTAATGAATGCATGAGCTCAGCCTGTGTTACCCAGAATAACTTACTCTTTCTAATAGAGTAACTCCTGAGTTAATCGGCTTTTTATCTTTAGATATATCTTTTTATCTTTATCTTTAGACTGTGTTCAGGAAGGAAGGTAGAGACCATGCAGTTTAGGCAGAACAACACTGAAGCCTCATAAGTTTCTCAAACTTGTAAGACCTTAACTAGTGCACATCTAAAATTTGAGGATTACACAGTCCTGACTGTATTGTTAAGTATCTTTTAGCATTAAGATGAATTTTGAAAAGACTGTGTGTGTCGTGTCTCAATATGCACTTGTTTTCTCACCAGGATGCACCTGCTGCTGCCCGACAGCAGTTCTACACTGACATGTACTGTCCGATCTGTTTACATCAAGCTTCCCTCCCTGTTGAAACAAACTGTGGACATCTCTTTTGTGGTAAGCAAACAATGCTGTTCTTGGTAAAAGTGACTATTTAGACCAAGACCCGTGTGTGTGCACAAGCCGGATTCCTAATTTTCTCTCTGTCACGTTTTGTATTTTGTGAGTGGGGCAGATTGCTTCTGAGATCCTGCTCTTGTTGTCAGCCACTTTTATTTAGTGTCCATGGTTCAAAGATTAAAAAGACTAGTTATTCAACCCCCCAATAAACAGAAATGTGTTTCTTTGAATAGTGAGTTAAGGATATCTGTACCATGAGGGAGTCACTGAATTCCTCATTTTCATCGCTTTCTGGTGGTTTCATTTATTACTCCTCCTTCCCAAGGCAGCAGGGTTCTTCTCCCAAGGACCTTGCCTGAGACCTTCCCTTGGCTCTGCCACCTCTTTTTCACTCTGAGTCGGCGCAGAAGTTCTTACCTCTCTTCCTCCGGGACTTCCAGAGGCTTGGGAACCCTAGAACATGTAGAGGGACAAGAAGGGACATTGATGTCGCACTAACTTAGTGTCAGGAAGGGGTGCTGTCCACCCCTGGGCATCTCCTGACCTTCCATGAAGAGTCACAGAGTGATGGGACATACCGCATAGCCACTGCTGGCTGTGGTCACGTGAGATTGGCAGGAGTCGGTTATTATGGGCCTGCTGTGTGCTGGACGCAACATACTCCATCTCATCCCAGCTCACAGGTGAGGAACCCCGAGGCTCAGCAGTGCTAAGAAATTTTACAAAGGGCAGCCGAGCTGCAGACAGACAGAGCTAGGTTTTAAACCAGGGTCTGACTTCACAGCCTGTGCGCAGTTCTGTTGGGCTGGCCAAAAAGTTTGTTCGGGGTTTCCCGTAAGATATTACTAAAAACCCAAACGAATTTTTTGGCCAACCCAATACTATGTGAATGGTGGTTTATACAACTACTCTCTCCTTAAGGTTTATCTCATCATTAGACCTATTTTTTATTGGTAGTATTTCTTTCCCTTCGAACAGCTGTATGCAAGATAGGGTGCTAATTGCTCCCAAACTGTACTGATTTAACATGTAGCATACAGTGATTTGTACTTTGCTTTCTCCCCTTTGTATCTTTTGTCTAAGAGTCAGAATTCCAAGGTATACAGTGTTAGTAAGTTCATGCTGTTGGGGGTGAAACAAAGTATCTGGAATCCATTCCATGCTATGCAGGGTTTTCTATACCTTGTGCCCATTTAGTCAGTACTGACCAATCCCATCATTGCCTCATCCATGAATTTCAGCCTCTTCCCTCAGGTTTTTGTCTAAGTAACTAACAAATTACAAAGCACTATTTCAGTGTCTATCCTTAATTATCTGTTGGAAATGCTAGTGAGCAGCCAAATAATGAAAGATCAGGTGCTGGGGTAGGGGATTAAATGGCCATCAGAGAAAGCAGACGTTCCCCCTCAAACCTCTGGCCGACATTCCTTATCGATTGTGGACTTGCTCTGGGTCTGGCTGTGCCTCAGCCGTCCCCTAGCACAGCACCCAAGGCAGGGGTTGGGAATCAGTGAGGTCTGGCAGGCTGGGTGAAGTCTATTTGCCAGCCCAGGCTTAGGTGATGCACTGTGTGGATAACCCCGTCAGTTGGAAGATGGCTGTGCTGTGCTTTTGGTTTTACCTCTGGGTCTGGGGTAATAGGGTAGATTCCTTCCGATATCCTGCTCTTCTTGTCGGGACACTTTTATTTACTGTCTGTAGCTTCAAAGGTTAAAAAAAAAAAAAAAAAAAGTTATTTAGCTTCTCAATAAAGAGAAATGTGTTTCTTTGAACAGTAGTTCAAGGATACTGATACCATGTATATGAAGAGCATTTCAGCTTAGCTCCATGTGTGGAACTACAGTTCTGTTCCTTTACAGCAAGTCAAGAATAACAGCAGCGACAGACTTTACCTAACTTGCATTTGTAACCTACATTACTTTATTTAATTCCCCGGCAGTCTCGTGAGGTCTTATTCTCATTTTACAAATAGACAGATCTAGAGAGATTGTGCCCCGGATTCAAGTCATTGAGTCATCTCTCCCTCCATCCTAGTTAAGGGAAAGCATCAGGCACATCACAGCAGATGTGTATAAACTGAAGTGTTTGATTTGCTGGACCATAGTTTTCCAGTGCAGGCAAGTGGCCGCTACATAATTTGCAAACCAAGGACACCTATACTCCAATCTGTGGAAAAAAGTTATGGAATTAAATAAATTAACATATGTCAAAACACAGTGGACTTTTGGGTAAAAAGGTAGTAGATAAATCTAAGGCATCATTACAGATGGTGATAATACTAACATATTTATGATCGGTTTTGCTTTCATATGGTTTCTGTATGAAATTAGACTGCTCAAAGTATTTAGTAAATATTATTGAATTAACACAGCACCCTGAGAGCAGGAAAAGATATCAGATACAGATGGTTTAGCTTTTTAAACTTGTCTTTAAATCATCGAACCAGTTTTTCCCCACAGTCACTACTGGTCAGGTTGGGCGGCCTTGGCTTCAGCCAGTGGCCCGCTCACCAGTGGCCTCGTGTACCATTATTTCTGCCTCTGGGATTTGTGCCTGCCATCACAAAACCCACAGTGTCCTCCCTCCTGTCTTCTGCTATCTAATCTTACCACCTCTACAAAGTTGGGTTCAAATGCTGTACACCTTTTGTACTGAAATTTAATATTACACACTTCAAGATGTAACTACCTTCTGAGTCATATGTTACCTTGGTCTCCTCAATTTGACTGAAGGAGCCAGGAAGCAGTTAGTTCAGATTCACAGTGGAACCTGGATGATCCAAGAAATGGGGGCCTGCAGAGAAGAAACTGGCTTAAACTCCTTAAACATCAGCCAGTATTTAAAAATACTCTTCCTTCATTTGTTACTGGTCTGAACTTTAGTGCCTATACACTTAGTGCACGTACCACCACTTTTTAAGGTCTGTAAATCCTCTCTCTAGGCCGTGTTTACCTGTTTCACTGCTCATCAATGCCTTCAAAAAGAAAAATCAAATCCATCCAGTACAAAAGTTGATTCAGTTACTTAACTGGATTATGAACTTTGTTAGGGCAGGAAGCGTGAAATCTTTGTATCCTTTGGCTCCTTTGCGCATACTACCTAATTACTATCATTGACACTTAAGTGACTTGGTTTTCTAAACTTTTAAAAAAATGGAAGTTGTGTTTCTGAAACATATATATCAAATTTGGAACAGAAAATTTATAGTGTGATTTGTTGGTTGTCATATGTACAGTAATGTTCAATTACTGTTTTATTTATTCACATAGGAAATGCAGTATTTTCTATTAAGCCTCATAGCATTGAAGCAGTTAATGCATGCTTGCTTTTGATTGTAAAAATGCTTGTATCTTAACGGGTAGTTTAAATTAAAATATTTTTCAGTGGCTGGGAATTGTTACTAGATTTGAATTTGCCTTAAGAGTTGGTTGGATAAAGTAAAAAACATTTTAAAATAGGTGATGCTGTTAAAATATTTCAAATATATGAAACTTTCCCAGGATATATGGACTTAAAAATATCAATATTAATGTTTTCTTCCCATTAGGTACCTGCATTGTGGCGTACTGGCGATACGGTTCATGGCTTGGGGCAATCAGTTGTCCAATCTGTAGACAAACGGTAATGTTTGTGCCCAGAAAACATCATTTATACTAGATCATTTTGTAAATTTTTATAGTTTCTGTATCTAACTCTTGAATTATTTTTATGTTTTTAGCAGAACTTCATTTATCCAAAGCTTCTCTGATGTTTCTCCATTATTTTTTTTAATGTCTTTAAGACACCTCAAAAAAAAAGAGAATTCCCTTTGATATCCCTTCAGTCATAGTGAAAAACAGCTGGTACATGAACCCTTCCCCAAATCCTAATAAGTCTTTGTTGTAACACCAGCAAGGGAACAACTGAACTGGCAATCAGACTTAAGCAAATATGCCCTGCATAGACTTCTTTTAAAAAAAATAGTTTTTCAATTGTACTTTCTTTTTAACCTGCCCATCTGTGGTGAGGGTCCAGACAGCTTTAAATGACGAACAATGCCTTTGAAAAATGTCTCTTGTGGAGCCGCGGCCACGTCACATCACCCAGAGCAGATTAGCCTGTTACATCAGTACAGATGCTGCCGCCGAGGGACGCAGTGAGGTTTTACGCACGCGTGTCGGAGACTGAAGTGTCAGTATGCTACCAAATGGCTCAATTTCTTCGACAAACTGGTGAAACAAAATTTTGTTTCGTTTGAAAAATCTGAGAAACTGATATTTGTAGTTTTTAAGTTAATAAATATAGCCAAATGGGATGTTCTATTCACTTTTCAGAATTTCCTTTATATTTATATTATTCTTTTCATTTAAAATATATGCCTGTCTGATAATGACTCATGATCAGGTACTCAGACAGCCTCTCCTTGGGAAGTCTTCAGTGCAAACAGACGTCCCGACCAGGATGGAGAGCTTCCAAGTCAGGATGCTGAACTGAGTGCACACATTTACTTTTGCTCCCTCTGGCAACCCCACCGAAACAGGAAAGGTGTAAACCCACAGGGACCACAAAGTAAAATAAGATTAGAGAAGGCACAACAGTTGTTCAAAAATTCTTTGTAAAATATAACAGACGTACAGAAAAGCACACAAAATAAAGAGGTACAGCTCGCTGACTTGTCACAAAGCAACACCTGAGTAGCCACCACTCAGATGAAGAAACAGAAACTGGCCACAGCCCCAGAAGCCTCCTCGGGACTCCTTCCAAATCCGTCCCCCTTCCTTCCTCTCCTAGAGGTAGCTACTATTTGACTGTTATGATAAGCATTTCCTTGATTTTCTTTACAGTTTTATTACCTTAGCATGCTCCTCTAAGATTACTGTTCAGTTTTGCCTAATTTGGGGACTGTATATAAAAAAAACCATATAGTGTGCACTGTTAAATACATATACACATACACAGAAATGCACACATGTGTGTGTACCTTTCAGCCACTGTTCTCGCTTATCCACTTCCCCCACTGCTGCCTTTTTTGGTTGGAGAGAGGAAGGTTCAAGGCTTTCTTTTCTTTCCTTCTTGCTTCTCTTGATACATCCCCAGATTCTGCCTCTTTCACACTTTTTACCACATGGTTAGGAGGAAGATTATTTTTTGGTACCACCTCTCCGGCTGATTTGACGTGTGACACAAGGCAGTTGGTCCTGAAGCTTATTTGCCAGTGCCACCTCTCATCTTTAGCTTTCTGCCAGCAACACAGAGACCAGGCCGAAGGTCTTGCCGTAAACAATTAGTTCCACCACCTGCCCCTCTTTCTGGCACTACCTGTGGCTTTTCATAGGGCATATGCGCATTAGCAGGTGGTATCCTTTGGACCACACATAAATTGGCTAGAGGCGAGAAAGGTGGAGATAAACTTGTGGGTTCCCTAACTGCAGTGCGTTCCCACTGCAGTTCATCTACCTGCCCCACCGCCTGCTTCACTGGGAACAGTGTGCAGGCTGCTGCCTGTGGCTGGAACATGGTGACCACATCTCCCCTGGGCGCGCACACTGACACGCCAGCGGTCCTACCACGTCCCTAGGATGAGTCCAAGTGTCAAGCTTTCTGGACACCCCAGAGAGAGGAAGTCCTTCCTCTCCAGCATCACTATAACGCCTACCCCAGCGCCTTATGACGGGCTGTTGAACGCGTCTCCCTCCCCTTCTATCCTGGGGATTGTGATCACCAAGGCGCAAGGCCACGTTGTCCTTTTTTTGTACATCTAGCACTTAGCGCAGTGCCTGGCCCATGTACGTGGTCAGTTAACATTTAGTGAAAGAATTCATCTTTATTAACAAATTTGTGAAGAGATGGCCGTACCTGCTGTTCCTACTACCTGCTGCTCTTAGGCACTCCTGTGTTTGGCTGTTTGGGAAGCACCTAAACAGTGGGGTCCTGGTTTTACAGCTCAGCTGAGGGTCAAAACAACAGCGAGATGATTTAAACCCAAATCTATCACGGCTCCTTCCCATATTTATCTCTTTGTACAGTGGCCATTTCTATAGGAGGTGTTATATTTTTAAATATACTTGTTTTTCGAGGTACCATCATCTTCAGATTACCCGAGTATAGTCCAGGAACATTTGTGTATCCTCCTTAGATCTGCCATGGAGGAATCAGGGTTAAATGTATTATGTTATATAACAGTATCAAGAATTACCTTTTTGATTGTAGTAGAGATGGGTGCTTGAGAGCTGGTTCCTGCAATAACTTCATCTCTGTGTGATGCTGGTAGCATTCAAAGATCATTCAGATACCAGAGAGGATAAGGAATCATGATTTTTTTTTTGGGGGGGGGGGTACGCGGGCCTTCTCACTGTTGTGGCCCCTCCCGTTGCGGAGCACAGGCTCCGGACGCGCAGGCTCAGCGGCCATGGCTCACGGGCCCAGCCGTTCCGCAGCATGTGGGATCTTCCCGGACCGGGGCACGAACCCGTGTTCCCTGCGTCGGCAGGCGGACTCTCAACCACTGCGCCACCAGGGAAGCCCCGGAATCATGATTTTAATCAAAAAAGAAAGCCCTAATTTTCCTCTCTCAAAGTGATATGTCACTTTGCTCCTGAATATTTTCTCATCATTCTTATATCCTCAAATGTCTGTTAGCCCAAACAGAGAACTACTAACTTGATCCCTGGTGTGGATTGGAAAGTACTTAAACCAGTGCCCATTTTATTTACAGGAGTTCAAATAACATTTTGAATGGATTTTATTGTAAGGAAACAGTAGCTTACTTTTCTCCCCTGTGTCGCCTTTGTTAAAAGAAATGAGTGAAATCTAAATTCAGAAGCTTTTCTGATTCTATTGAATAATAACACAAAATGAAAAAAAATTAATGCTGCAGAAAGGTGTAACAATTCTTTTTTCTGTAAATCTACAGGTAACTTTACTGCTAACAGTATTTGGTGAAAATGACCAGTCTCAGGATGCTGTATCATTGCATCAAGATATTAATGATTATAACCGGAGATTCTCAGGGCAGCCCAGATCTGTAAGTAATGTTGTAGCGGGTGCAAAGTTAGAGTGTGATGATACTTCTCTTTTGTAAAGTGAGATTTACCAACAAATAGTCGATGTGAAAAATCTGTGTGTGTTACGTGAAGTCTTTTCATTGTTGCTGTCATTCACTGAGTTACAGCTTTCCCAAGGACTACAGTTTTCTATCTTTTAAAAAATGGCATTATTAAACTCTTTATGAAAGTGATACCAGCAAAAACAACCAATAGAAAAAAATTGGAGGCAAAGGTAAAACTATTGACTCCTACGTGATTCTAAAATAGGGTTTGTCTTACGGGAAGCTTACAACTGAGAACTTCTGGAGGGAGTTTTACCATTGTGTTTTACTCTATTTTACCCTGGCCCCATTTGAATTTGTTCCCTTAAGTAACCCTAAGCGTTGGGGGTTTTGTATGTCAGGTATTCAAAAGCATTCTATTTTTAAAGAGCACATTAATTCTACAGTTGCCCCTCCCCAAAAAGGCATTTGATAGATTAAAAACCCACACTTTACTGACTCATCCCAGTTTTCTCAAAATTTCTCAAAATTTAACAAAGAATTCTAGAAGTGTATGACTAAATATGTACTTGAAAACCCAGAACACACTCAGTACAAATTCGTACTGGAAGCCCAGACTCTGCTCCACGCTCTAGGCTCTGACGTCCACTTGCTCAGGGTACATCCCACTGGCGCGTTCCTGGCGTCTCGGACACGAGATGTAACATGCACAACACTGACCTGATCCCTCCTTACCTCAGCCTTACTCAGCTCAGTGCTGATGTCCTCTTCTCCCTCACTCCCCTTCTCTGATCTGTAAAGAAGTCCTAACGTGTCTTTTCTCTCTTTCTGGGGATGCTGTCATTTCTGCCTCATAACAAGTCCTGTGTCTGTAGCCATCAGACTAGGCCAGGCCACCACCATCTCTTGCTTAGGACAACTGCAGTGGCCTCTTCACTCGGACCTTTTCCTCTACACAGCAGCCCGAGTAATATTTTGAAACCATAAGTAAGACCATGATGCTCTTGTGTTTTAAAACTTCTGAATTTCTGGAATAATGTCCCAACTCCTGGCTGTGGCTTTCAAGGCCCTGCATGGCCTGGTCCCCCCTCCCCTCCCTCGGGATGCGGCTCTCAGAACACGCTCCAGGCCTTCCCACCTTCATGCCTCACTCGTGCCATTTCCTCTGCTCAGAATGCTTGTCCCGCTGCTCGCCTCCTGGCTGACTTCCTCATCCTTCAGGTCGGCCCTAGTATATCTCCCTCGGAGAGGCTGTCCCCAATCAACCAGGGCAGTCTCTCTCATTGCCCTCTGACCTTGTTCATTACTGTTCTCTCAGGAGACGGAAAGCTTCATGAGGGCGAGGACCGTGTATATTTAGTCACTACTATGGTCTCAGTGTCTGGAATACAGTAGGCCTTAATGCTTGTAGAATTTATAGTTATCCTTAAGATAGAAATGATACTACTCCTCCCAGCCAAGAATATAAGCTGTTAAAATGCTTCTGTATTACACAACTGCATAGACTTGTGCTCCCTCGTACATGCTGTTCCTCATTCTGGGACATCAGGTACATTTAAAGGCATACAGTTTCGCCTGCTGTGGATGGTGATAGGCAAAACTTTTAGTGACAAGAAAAGCTTGACCTGGTCCCTGTTGCCCTCCGTGGTTCTTTGGGAGCCTCTTCTGCTGTTTCTGATCCGGCAGTTTTCTTATGTATCCTCCAGGGGCATCTTAGGACGATTCTTTGAAAATCAGTGTTTCAAATTCAAGAACTACCACTGAACTTAAAAAAATCATTTTAAGATGTTCATTCGTATTTTAAGGTGTGAAGCGTACCACTGCTCAGTTATTTTGTCTGCGTCAGATATATACTTAATGAATAAGAAAGCTTGGTATGTGATGAAATTACAATATAGTGAAGACATTTAGCTCTTACTTTGATATTCTACCCCAGAGTTAGAGTCAGATTGTGATTAGTACACAAACATTTCTTAATAACCCATTCCATATTTCTTGTCTAATCACTACAGATTTTGTATAAACAACACCATATAGAACTGAACAAAATAGCCCTGATAAAGGACAGAACAATATTCAAAAGACATACTGGCTGGTCATTAGAATATTTTAAGTAATTTACCATAGACCTTGTGAAAGCTGTATAGCTGTTTTGCTTTAACTATTAGTTTCTTCCACAGAGAACAGAAAATCAGCATGAGGAATGATTCTAAAAAGACCATTTTTGTTCTTTTGTGATCCGTTTTCCAAAAGGAGTTACAAGATTTTCTTTGTCTGGTGGGGTTTTTAAAACCGTTCTCTCATTGCTTGCTCAGTTCTTCCCATTTTCATCTCCATCTCCTCCCTCTCAACTTATTCGGCATTTGTTGGACAAAATACATACTTAGAGTTGGATTTGTGATATTTATACAGATTGTTAAAAACAGCTGAACTGTGGGCACTGGAATGACCACAGGAAGTGATTTGCTTCCTCTGGCCAGTTTCTCTTGCATCTCCCAACCCCTGAGAAGTAAGACCTCAAAGAAGTTAGGTTCAGGAGTCGTCATGGTGCCTCATTACTACACGCGGCCTTATGGTCATGCAGTCAGCTAAGAGCTATGCAGAGGAAGTGAGAAGTTTCCAGTCAGAGAAGAAACTGACTTGCTCAAGGTCATACAAATAGATACTGGTACTGTCTTTTTTTTTAAAAAAAAACTTTATTTAGATGTAATTTACACGCCATATAGTACCCCTGTTTAAAGTATACAATTCAGTGGGTTTTAGTATATTTACAAAGTAAATATAACCTAATTATTAGTCTGTATATATTCAGAAACCATAATCATTTCCAGAAAGGGTAGGGCCTGGCATTCCAAAAACTTTTGTGGCAATTAATCATTCACTTAGGGCTTCCCTGGTGGCGCAGTGGTTGAGAGTCCGCCTGCCGATGCAGGGGACACGGGTTCATGCCCCGTGTCCGGGAAGATCCCACATGCCGCAGAGCAGCTGGGCCCGTGGGCCATGGCTGCTGGGCCTGCGTGTCCGGAGCCTGTGCTCCGCAACGGAAGAGGCCACAGTGGTGAGAGGCCCGCGTACTGCAAAAAAAAAAAAAAAAAAAAAAAAAAAAAATTCTTAAAATCAAACAAAACAGAGAATAAACATCCTAAAAGCTAAGCAATAAACATCCTAAGAAGGAAATCAGTTTCATTGCTATTCTTAGATGGTCAAAGCCATCAAAGTTGATGTGTCTGTATATACTTATATATTCTATATATGTATACACTTATATATTCTATATATGTATATACTTATATATTGTCTGGCAATTTATCAAGGTCTTTTATAACAATATCTCTTCTAGTTCTTAATAGTACTTGTGGCACATACTCAATTAGTTGTTGACTTATCTCCAGTAGGTTAAACAACTTTCCCCAAGGTCACTTGGCTAATAAGTGGTCTGTCCAACTTTAAAGCTGAGACTTGAGCTCAAGCCTCAGCCTGGTTCAGTACACTGGGTTCTTTGTTGGTTTATTTTACTAACTCAAATTAGAAATAACTGAGTTTTGTATTACTATATCCTGTGTTTCAAATTTGTTGATATTTTAGTTACTTTTCAATTATCTGCAATAAGACCTATTTTATAAGAACCTAGTAATCAAAGAACTATTTTTAAATAAAATGTGTAAGTAGAAAATACGGTGTTCAGTGAATATGTGAAACTCCTTCATTCATGTTAACTGAGTTTGTCTGCACGTTGTAAGAAAATTATATTACTTTTAAGTCTAACACACTAGATACCAAATCACAGTATTTGTTCTTCCCCTACCAGATTATGGAAAGAATTATGGACCTACCCACTTTACTGAGGCATGCATTCAGGGAGGTGTTTTCGGTCGGAGGCCTTTTCTGGATGTTCCGTATCAGGATAATACTTTGCTTAATGGGGGCTTTTTTCTATCTCATATCGCCTCTAGATTTTGTGCCTGAAGCCCTGTTTGGAATTCTAGGCTTTCTCGATGATTTCTTTGTTGTCTTTTTGTTGCTCATCTACATCTCTATTATGTACCGAGAAGTAGTAACACAGAGGCTCAACAGATGAGGAAATGAGTGCACTGAAATATTTGCGCCAACGTGTAAAATCAAACAGAAGGACCATGGCAGTTTAAAGCATTTGAATATTATCTTACAAGTTTAAAACCAAACATTTGATTGTCATTTGGCAAATGCCTAGCAATATATGACTGGAATTTTTACATGTTGCAGGTTCCAACAGTAAGGTTAGAATTATAGTGATTTACAACTGTATCTTCATTCTGTGTTGTCTATAAAGTTGTGGAAAAATATGGAATTATATAAAATGGGATGCTTCTATGTCTTCTCCCCCACCAAACTATTCAGGTTAACTGGATGTATAGTAAGGTGTTGTCAAATGTACAGTTTATCCAATTCATCCTTCTCGGTGAGTACCCACATGATAATATATTGCTGTGAGACTCACCTAAGTATTTTGGTTACAATAAAATATTGTACAATATTGGGGAAAAGTCAGTGTTTCTTTGAGTAGCTAGGTTTTGTTCATTTGGAGCAGTTCTGCTTTTCCATTCTGATATAATTCTTTGCTACCAGCTGAAGGGGAAAGAAGAAACTTGAACTTTGTTAATTTGATTTTATATTCTGGTTTACTTCCTTAAGCGACAGGAGAATTAACAAGTTGTGAGACATTGGACTCCAGCCAGCACGCTTGATATTCTCAGTTACGGCATTTCAGTAGGAGTTTGGTCCTTTTATAGGAACAGTATATAAAAGTTACTTGTAAAGGGAATTTTTGTTTCAGGAACCTGGGTGATACTGCAGACACATAGCAGTTTGGTACATTCCTGAGGAAGGTGGTTCTCCGTAGCTGTGAGCATCAAGAACCTGAGGAGGGTACTAGGAACTAAATTTGACAAGAGAAATTACTGGTGAGCTATAGCGACAGAATGTACAGATTTCGTTAGTTTTCTCTTGTCAGAACACTTCTGTAATACTGTCCCTAGATGACAGAATATAGCCCAGATTCATCAGGCCTTGTACAGAATGAGATGATTCAGCAGGCACGTTATCTTGGTTTTTGGATGACTACAGCATAAGTACTTAACGCTCTTTTATGCAGTTTTCTGTTTGAGGAGAATCAAAACCGCAAGTATTACGAAATCTTAACTCCCTCAGCTGGCACTGTCCTTGAGTGACCTGGACAGCAGGGTAGTCACTGATCCCCAGGGCTCAGGCAGTGTCAGCTCTGCACCTGGCAGCCACTGCTAGTCATCCTGTCCACTCATGTATCAGTGAGCCTCACTGTCACAGTCTTCCAGGTGAATCAGAGGCCATCAACTGATGAGATGCTGAATGATACATCAGTAGTGTCTTGTAATTTGGGCCTAAGACAAAGCTGCTGCTTGTCACAGAGAAAAACAAAATCCTTAAGTATAGCACATTGTAATTAAAGCAATTTCTTGCATACCGTTCATTTAATCCTCGAGAGAGTTAGGTGAAGAAGGCAGGGCATTACCTTCCTTTTCATAGATGAAATCCCTGACGTAGATGAAAGGGTTTTTTTGGTCTGAAGCCATGCACAGATAAGTGACTGAACTGGTATTAGACTCCTAGGACTCCTACATGGGGAGAAACTGGGATCCTCTGGAAGACTTTTGGAACATACTGGAGTAGGATAGCTTGGGTTCTCCTAAGAGCAAAGGTTTAGAAAGATTACATATCAAGACTCCACGAATCCTGATTCACCATGTCCAAATCAAACTTCTCATAGGGTGGCACACTTCATAGGAAAACGTTTCAGCTGCAGTCACTAACTTGAGAAGCTAATGAGTAGGGGTTCGCTACATCACCATTTATCAGTCTCGAAACGCATTGCCTACCAATTACAAATTTGGTGTGGGGCTACAGCAAAGCCACTTTTGAAAAGATTTAATTTTCTGTGCATGTGTTCTGCTTCAAGTGTCACACTTACAGTTACAATACTTTTATTGTAATATTTGGAATTCCTTCTAAGACTTTCCTGGTAGAGGCGTATTGTACCAACTTTTGTAACATACAAAAACACTGTATGAAGTCTTACTAAGCTGAAAAGGGAATATGCTGTCTTCTCAGAAGTTTAGACCCTGTTTATTATGTCATGTTTATTGATCAGTGATAATAAATGTAGAAGGGATCCGAGAGTATTTAAAGCAAGTAGAGTCAATCAGTGTTTTAAATTTTTAAACATCGTAGTAATACTTCTGTGATTCAGAGTTAGAGCATATAAATCAAAGCAACAGTTTGGATTTTCGTGAACAACAATATTGTAACTTTCAAAAAACAGATGGTCCAGCCCCAGGAGCAGATGATAACTTGGGCAGCTCTGTGGGGAGGGAGACAGAGGAAGCAGTTGTTCTAACTGTCCACTAGAACAGTGGTTCCAGCTGCTACAGTTCTCAGCACTGAAAGTAACACGGGAAGAAAGGACTGTGCTGGTCCCTGTGGCTGTGCGGATACCTACCTCACAGAGCTGTTTCAGAGGACAGTTTGGTTCAAACCTTGTGATTTAAGAGTTTGTCAAGCAGTGACTCTTTTGAATAAAAGCAACATATCTAAAATTAAAGAGTAGCTGTTATTGTCTGGTTTCTTTGACACTGCTTTAAAATTCGGAACTCCTGAAATAGCATTCAATACAATGGTTGCAGTGGCTTTCTTTTTCACCTCATCACGTTTCTAATTAATTTTAAAATTTAAAATGTAGAAATGTTTTTGAGAAAAAATATTTAATGTGGGCAATCTATATTAATTCTGGACAATAAGGGTGAGATTGGAATCAGTACCCTTGCACCCTGATTCCCCACCCCTATTTCTTTTGAGTGTGTATTTTACTGAAACTGTATAGTTGATAACTGAAATGCTCTTTTCTGAGTCTGAGGGATAGGAAAAGGGCACTCAAGGTTTTAAGGCCCTAAGGCTTAAAGAGTCTCCCAAGACCAGGTTAGTAGGCTTTAAGGGCTGCCGACAGGAGGCGATCCTGTCACAGAGATAAAGACAATCGTTGAGCTTTTGCTGTTCAGTCAGAACCAGACCATCTTCACAGCATCAGTATTTGTTTGAAGCATCGAGTTCCTGACTGCAAGCAAACCTCAGGTGTTATCAGTCACTGTCCCCTTCACCCACTGCCTCCTCTGACTTGTCCCATGTCCAGAACGGGGCATGAGGGGAGTACACACCCGTTAGACAACACTGAGCATGTCTGAACACTGTCCTTTTTCTTCCAGACTAGTGGCCTTTTAAGGGGAATGTAGTATGTGACATAGGAGAGGGCTAAGGGCTAAGTAAAGATGTTTTAAACTTCACTGTATCTAACAGTTTAGATATTAATTTTAAAACACAAAATTTAAAAATAACTACTTAAAAATATCTAATAATTCAGACCAAAACACTCACCCTGCTAATCGGTCTTAGAGGAAACCTATAGTTAACATCTACATGGAAATTAGTCTTTGTTTCACGAATCCTAGAATGTTAACAGCTGTAAGGGACATTAGAAACTGACTAGTTTTTGTGTTTTCTCTGTGAAAATCAGATAAAACCTATGGATAGCTCCCCCAGAAAAATGCATATATACACATATGTATAGTTTTGATTCATTTTCAGGGGATTCAAAGAGCTGACCATTCATGGATTCCAAATTAGGAATTCCTCAGTCATACAGCCTAACTCTACAGATGAAGATAATGAGGCCCAGAGAGAATGAATGTGAGAGTATTTTAAAATAAAAACTGTTTATAGAAAAAGAAGCATAGTTGGATAGAAACTAATATCTAAACTGTTAGAGATCAGTGAGTTTAAGGCACCTTTAGGCCTTAGCCTTCTCCAACATCAAAACAAGTGGTGTATTTTTCTTCAGTTTATCAAGCAAGAAGACAAAGTGTACCCTTCTAGAAAAACTGAGACAAAACCTACCCTTTTAAGGTCAAGGGTTAAATTTTCCTCTTTCCC
>NW_006782864.1:788374-807879 GCF_000442215.2 Lipotes vexillifer
CTTTCCCTAAAAAGTGTTCTATTAGTAAATGAATTAGCTCCTGGCTTCTTAAGACTCTGAAGAACATCAAACTTCTAACTATCCTTCAGTTCATCCCTATTTATTCCCTTTCCCTTAAATGGTCATATAAAGCTACACATATATTCACTTTCGATATTTACTGAAGTGGTCAGATGAAGAGATCATAAGAGCATATAAACATCTCTCTCATTCTCTAAAAAAAAAATGGCAGTTTTGCCTATCTTGTGTGGCCCTTGTTTGCTTAATAAGCTATTTTATTAAAGTAGAACAAATACCAAACATCTTATAGAGGTCAGATGATGAATTATCATAAAGTGAACACACTGTTTAACCATCACTTTGGTCAAAAGATGCATTACCATCATCCCATAAGCCCCCCTTCATTGCCTCTCTCCCCAAAAGTAGCCTCTTCTGACTTTAGTTTTACCTACTTTTTTTTTTTTACTCTACAAAAAACAGAATCATATAGTGTATTTCTTTTGTGTCTGACTTCTTCAACATTATGTTTGTTAAGAATCATCCAGATTGTGGAACTGCTTTATTTTAATTGCTGTATAGTATTCCACTGTATGACTGTACCAAAACTTACTCAACTATTAATGGACGTTTGGGTTGCTTCCATCAACATTTTTAAAAAGCAGACAATCATCTTTGAAAAGTAAAAAGGCTTCCTTGAAGTCACCCCTTGACAAGTAAGGAACAGTTATTCCAGCCTTAGGAAATGTTAAGAAATGGGAAAAGGAGAAGCCAATGATGGGTGCAGGTTCGTTTAGAGGTAGTGAAAATTATTTTTCTATTAACCAAATAAATTGATTTGCAGACCACACTGTGAAAATTTAGTTCGGGGGACTGTTTTCTACAAAGAAAAATACAACCTTCAGTTCAGTTCAGTAATATATATATTTTAATTACATTCAATTCACCTTACCAGTAAATTTACCATTTTGAAGTAAGGAAACATTAGGATAATAGTCAACAAATAATAAAAATGTTTATTTCATTTCCAAGTTATGGATAGCTAGAAGATAGAAGGGGAGGGGAGAACAGAACTTGGCTGAGGGAAATCCAACCAAACGACTGAAATGACCGGATCACAAGCCTCAAAACGGCACCCTGGACTGGCTGCGGAGCTTCCACGCTTCTTTAGTAGCCTGCATTCCCAACCTCAGAACTATTTATACTTTCTTTCACTTCTGACATTCCTCAGTCCTACAACCCCAAAGCTTCCGGAATCACTCCCACCCCTCCAAGGCCTCTATCCTGTTGGGGAACATAGTTTTTTGTTTTTTTTTTTAAGGCCATCAGCATCTCAGTAAAAGGCACCACCGTCCATTTATCTTAAGTGCTCCAGCCAGAAACTCACGCTCAAGTCACCCCCGATATCTTGATCCTTTTCCTCCTCATTCTCGTTTCCAACCATCAGCAAGTTCTGGTGCTTCTGCCCCTTACACGTCTCTCTGCTGCCACCACCTCAGTCCAAAGCTGCCAACCTCTTGCTTGCCTGAAACAGCCCCTTAGTTTGTCGGCTCACTTTCGCTGTTGCCCCTCACTGATAAACTCTTCCTTTAACAGCCAGAATGACTTTTTCAAAATGTTTAAATGGCTGAGCGGCTTCCCACTGCGCTAACATCCACACCAACAACTTGCTGCTCTTCAACCTCACTTCATGCCCTCCTTCCCTGGCTCATGGGCTCGACCACACAGCCTCCATTCAGCTCCCAGAAAAGACACAACTCCTTCCTGCCTCAGGGTCGTAGCACACACTCCTTGGGCCAGGAACGCTCTCCCCTGCCCACCTTCCTTCTTTACACCGCTACATGTTTTTCCCTTCCTCTGGTTCTCAGATTCAACGGCCCCCTTCTCAGACAGTAGGCGGTGACCTCTCCTCCGCCCCCATTCACCCTTCCAGCGTTCTAACGTATTCGGGCATCTTCGCACAGTGCGATTCTCTTTGTATTTTTTATTGTCCGCCTTCCCCTCAGTAGAACATAAGCGCTATGAACACGGGGGCTATACTAGTCTTGCTCACTTCATCACGAGCCACGAGATTACCGGCACCCACGGAAGAGGCAAAACCTCCCTCCGATTGAAAGGCACGTCAGCTGTTGGCGATTCCCGACGCAGCACCTGGGGATGGCTAACTGAGATCGCTACAGCAGCCAACAGCCTCGGCCCGCCGGCTGCGTGCTGGCGTCCGCCTTCGCTGCTAGGCGCCGGGGCCTGGGCTCCTCAGAGCCTCGCGATACCTGAAGAGGCAGGTAAGGCGATGGAGGCCAGCGGGCTGGGAGAGGAGGAGTCCACCTAGTTCTAGGAATCACGCCATCTGTGGCCGCGCTTTCAGAGAAACGAGCGCAACTGCCCAACGGCCTCAGATTTACACCTGCCCTGCTTGAGCCCAGCGGACCCAACAGACCGTCTAGCTCTCCACCCTACACCGTCCCGTATAAGTAACCCAGCAAAGCACCGTAGGGGCGGAACCGGCCCTTGGCTCCCGCGCACTCCCCCTCCCCTCCCCCCAGGCAGATCCTTCTTCCTTCCGGAAGCTCGGAGGCCCCGCCCACTTGCGCAACGCCGAGCTCACCGCGCGACACGCCGGGCCTCAGCCAATGGCCTGCGTCCCAGGGAACGTTACCTCTGACCTCAGGGCTAATCAGAGACAGTAGGACGAACTCATCGCGAGAGGTGAGGTTGAAGCTGCCTCCGCCATTTTGGAGATGGGAGACGGGCGATGGCTGTGGTCCTTCTGCTAATGCAAACAACAAAACGAGCACATGAGTCACTCCGAATGAGGCTCTCATCACTCTAACTGCTGACCAAAACTACAGAAGCAGCGAGAGTGTCAAAGCCGAGCACGGCGACATCGATAGCAGCCTCAACTGCCTGCTGGGGCGGCAGAAGTTAAGTAACTGAGGACCGGAAGGATGGTGCAGTCCTGTTCCGCCTACGGCTGCAAGAACCGATACGACAAGGATAAGCCCGTTTCTTTCCACAAGTAAGTACTCTGCGCGCCTCGTGGGCCCGGCCTCTAGTGGGGTTGGGGGCGCGCGGCCGTGCTCGGGGGCGGAGCCAGGCGCGTGTCCGCGCGAGACCTGAGAGGGGCGGAGCTAGGGGCGGAGCTAGGGCGGGGCGCCGTCGGCGCTCCGGGCCAGGAGCGATGGGCTCGTCCCCGGAGTAGCCGCCGGCGCCCCGACCCGGGTGGCGCGTTCTCGGCGCGCGTCGCCGCGCCGGACTGTCCTCCCTCTTAGGTTCGCGCGCCGCTCGGCGTGGCAGGTTCGCGGCCCACTGGCGATGCCTGGAGCCCCGGGGGGTCGTGAGGTCTCCAGACCCGGAGGCAACTGGGTTTCATCACCCGGGTCACGGAGTAGGCAGGTGGTAATGAGTCTTTAGAAGGGAGGCTGAAGCTGCAGCAGCGACGGAGAAGGCCCGCGTTTCCCTCCCTGCTGGAGGGGGCGTGGGGTGGTCCAGCGTCGCGGCCGTTAGGACTGACTTGGCCAGGCGTCCGGGAGGATGTTTTGGACCCAGTTTCTAGGACCCCACGTTCAAGGACCAGTGAGTTTCCCAGAAAGGTTCAGGTACTGCCAAGATGAAGAGCTGTGTTTCGCGCACAGCGGCAGCGTGGGCAGTAGCAGGGTATCGTGCGTGGGGAAGAGCATTCTCGGAGGGAACGCGGCCCACCGCCCTCGGGGCTGCTTCATCTGGGAGGTGCCGCGGCCGGAGTCCTAGGAGGGACGGTCTTCTCTTGAGAAGAAAACCGCAGAACGGAATGATAGTGATCGTCTGATGTCTGCACGGTGCCATTTTCATTCAGCCAAATTCAGTGTTCACAAGTTTTACTACGTTAAGAAAATGTGGCCGTAACTTACTACTGTAAGTAGATATCTAAAGAAATGATAGTGGTAAATCATACAAATTATTTATAGCTAAGTAATTACAAAAGCGAAAGCAAATATACAGTTTGGGGGTGGGGACCTTTTATCTTTAACAGGGAATGTGGGTGCATTTTATAGGTTTGATAGAATATGAGAGGAACAGAAATAAGAGTGTCTAGAGCATAGAGAGAGCTTTTTTTTTTTAAAGATTTTAATTAAAATTTTTTTTTTATTTTTGGCCGCGTTGGGGCTTTGTTGCTGCGCACGGGCTTTCTCTAGTTGCGGCGAACGGGTGCTGCTCTTTGTTGCCATGCGTGGACTTCTCATTGCGGTGGCTTCTCTTGTTGCGGAGCCTGGCGCGGGGGCTCAGTAGTTGTGGCACACGGGCTCAGTAGTTGTGGCTCACGGGCTTAGCTGCTCCGCGGCATGTGGGATCTTCCCGGACCAGGGCTCGAACCCGTGTCCCCCTCATTGGCAGGCGGATTCTTCTTATCCACTGCGCCACCAAGCAAGTCCCTTTAAAGAGATCTTGAGAGTGTTGATGTTTCCCCTTCCGAGAAGGGGATAGAACACTTTTCACTTCCAGGATTCAGTTCAGTATGTCCTAATATTACCTCTTGATTTATTAGAATTTCTGAAAGCTGATGAATTGACCTCCAGGACTTCCGAAGTGAAGGAGAAGGTCTGGAGATGGTGATGTGATCAAAGGCATTCAGTTCCCACCTCTCCATTTCTAATGACATATGGCAGAGGGAATCTAAACATAGGGAAGACCCTTCATTGGCACTGCAGACTGGTTAAGGATGACGTTCACACATCAGAAATACTGAGTTTCTGCTGGCTGTTAAAATAGTCGATTTAATCGAAAGAAGGGCTAACCTGCCTCTAAGCCTTTATCTAAAAGAACAGTTTGGGGAAGTAAATGGGAAAGATCTTGACCTCAGAAAGAACCTGCATTGTAGTCCTTGAGTCTGGAGGCCCTGAGTGCTGAGTTTTACCAGTGATTGCTACCATGTTTGTACTTCTAGAGGCACTTCCAGCAGGAACCTTCTAGGAGTCCTTTTCTCGCTTCTACCTGATAGCAGTGGGAACAGCTATGCTGGGCAAAGCAGAGTCAGGCTCAGACATACCTCACTTGGAAGAGGAACTGTGGAACACAGATGCAGAACACCCTTTTTTGGCTTCTTTCCAATCCCCCCAGCTCACTTAATCCTTGACCTGGAAGAATAAAATCACAATAAGTTTAAGCTCTTCCTAGCTCCCTTTATCTGGGCCTAATGGACATATTTCAGTTGATTAAGAGGTAATTCGAAATGAATACTTTTCTTTATTTCTTTCTCACTATGATTTGACTAATTTGATTAATTCATATTTGTCAGACTGATTCTAAGAGAACCAAAAGCTTCTTTTTCTCAGTACATAGTTATAAATGTGCAATTTTGTTTTACAATACACAGAAAATCACTGGTGAAAAAATAATTAATTCACTCTATAGCATGTATTTTTACCTGAAACTTTTAGTGTCTTCAGTATAAAAGTTAAGCATTAAAAACTGAGATAAACAGTGGACCCGTACAATTTACCCTTGTGTATTTAGATGTGTGTGGAATCCCTGTATCTGTTAGTGAAGGTTATTTACAATATCACTGCACATGGGCCTCGACCCCAGCCTCCCATCACTTAACTCTGCCACCTGCGTGCATCTATCCACATGGCTCCCTTTTTATAAGAATATTTTTATATAATGTAAATTCTTAATCAGCTTGTCCTGTTTAGATTGTATATGTCATTGTATCTGACATTCTTATAACTGCTATGTGATCAATCAGATTCCTGTAAGAAATATTGCTTTTTAAGAAGAAAAAAGATACCATGCTGGGAGGGGTGACTTATATTCTACATTAGTCGTGGTCACTTTAGTTATAGGATTTTAACAGAAGTACATTTTTAAAAAATTTACTTGATTCAAGTCTAGTTGATTTATAATGTTCTGTTATTTTCTGCTGTACAGCAAAGTGATTCAGTTATGCATATGTATACATTCTTTTTCATATTCTTTTCCATTATGGTTTATCACAGGATATTGAATATAGTTCCCTGTGCTGTACAGTAGGACCTTGTTGTTTATCCATTCTCTATATGTAATAGTTCGCATCTGCTAATCCCAAACTCCCACTCCATCCCTCCCCCTCTCCCACCCTTGGCAACCACAAGTCTGTTTCCTATGTCAAAACAAGTACATTCTCAACAAACTAAGGTAATAAGGACACAACTAAACACTGTCAAAAAAAAAAAAAAAAAAAAAAATTAGCAGGGTAATAAGGACACAACTAAACACTGAAAAAAAAAAAAAAAAAAAAGATTAGCAGGGCTGGTGTTTTAATCAAGTTCCTCCTTGGTGTGTTAACACCGATGTAAGCTAGTTCTTTTCTAAGCAGGAAAGTCTGGGTGTGCTTTTTTTTTGAATAAGGTTGGAAAACTGAATTATGTCATCTTCTTAGGTTTCCTCTTACTCGACCCAGTCTTTGTAAAAAATGGGAGGCAGCCGTCAGAAGGAAAAACTTTAAGCCCACCAAGTACAGCAGCATTTGCTCAGAACACTTTACTCCGGACTGCTTTAAGAGGGAGTGCAACAACAAGTTACTGAAAGAGGATGCTGTCCCCACAATATTTCTTTGTACTGAACCACATGACAAGGTAATAAGTGTTTTAAAATATTGGGTGGTTTTCCGTTTATAAAATTAATGTGTTCACTGTGGAAAATCCAGAGTAGTGTTAAGAAAATAAATGTTGTCTGGAACCCATCACTTGTAAATAACCACTGTTCACAGTGAAATACTTTTTAAAAATACAAAGTGCAGTTTATTAAAGTTAAATATCCTCACACTAAGAAACTCAGTCTAGCTTCATAACTTACTTTGAGATCACTCTGTAGTCCTACTTACATGTTGATAAGTTTTGGGTTTTCTTTGTCAGTGATAGTTCAGTTTCAAAGTATTTTTCCCCTCAGTTTTAAGTGCTTAGTATTTAATTAAATCTTAATAATCATTCTGTGTTTCTTGCATCCCATTTCTACTTCAGAAAGAAAAGTACAATTGAAACTTGAACTATTTTCTCATTTTAGAATGTTTCTATACCGAGGAGACAGAAATGAGTCTAGTATTCTTAAATTCCACAGATGAGTTCTTGTGAACTGTTTCGTCATGAAACTGAAACGTGCTCTGCATCTTTGTTTTAGAAGGAAGATCTTCCAGAGCCCCAAGAACAGCTTCCCCGACCTCCTTCAACACCCCCCGTTTCCCAGGTTGATGCTGCTATCGGGTTACTCATGCCTCCTCTTCAGACCCCTGATAACCTCTCCGTTTTCTGTGACCACAACTACACTGTGGAGGACACCATGCACCAGAGGAAGAGGATTCACCAGCTCGAACAGCAAGTAGAGAAGCTCAGAAAGAAGCTCAAGACCGCACAGCAGCGGTGCAGAAGACAGGAGCGGCAGCTGGAGAAGCTAAAGGAGGTCGTGCACTTCCAGAAGGAGAAAGACGACGTCTCCGAGAGGGGTTATGTGATTCTACCAAATGACTATTTTGAAATAGTTGAAGTCCCAGCATGAAGAGTGAAATTTGTGTTGGTGCTCAGTGGGGCAATGCCACCTACCCTCTTCTAGCCCGTAGAGGAGTTTCATTTGAAAAAAATTACGCTTGGTCACTTGTATAAAAACAATTCAGAATATTTTTTTAAAAGAATAAATTAGATATATACTGTAAAATTGTAAATGTTTTGTTTGTAATTTCAGGGTTTTTACATTTTAACAAAATATTTTAAAAGTTATAAACTAGCTTCATTGTAAGTTGGTTTCAAGATTGGGGATTTGTGTTTCTTAATTTGAGTATTTATAGAAATGATATGAAAATAAAAAGTAAAGAGAATGATAACAGTGCATTAAGGATGATTTAAGTTTAAAGTTTAAAATTTTAAATGAACAGTTTATTCATTTAGAGAGAGAGAACTTAGTCACATTTTAAATCAGAAGCATGGGACAATAACTTCTCAGAATATATATATATATATATATATATATATATATATATTCTTATTCACATATTCTTATTTGTAAAGTCAGCAGATTCATTTATCTTTCTTCATCACTTATCAAAGATAAATTGGCAAGTCAATACTTAAAAAAAAAAGATTGGTTGTCTTTAGAGCAGAAAATGAGTCATTCCATACCTAATCAAAATGGTTAAAAGACTTTAAAGAATGGATTTTTAAAAAGTGGACCCTTCTTTTCCCCCCACTGTCTGGCATTATAGAATTAGAAGTGTGTCTCCACTGCAAGATACACTCTCCAGTAAGCAAAGTAGGCATTGTTATCAGTGAGGTAATGACCAATAACCAATGGGGGCTGATCCACGGCTTGCCTTTTTCTCACTGCCCCGAGCTAAGGGACATCCAGTCCCCAACTGTAGGTGTACCTGCATCCAGATCTCTGCCAGATGTGTTGTGTGGGTAGAGTTTGACTTGTTCCATAAGGTGAAAATCTTGCACTTGACTAATTGATTTTGGTCAAGGCTTCACATAAAAAACGATTTCTTCACTTTTACCACAAGTTAGAAATTACATCCCATTTACCTTAAGTAGTGATTTGCATTCAAAAGCATCCTAATAAGTAATGTTTATCTTACTTAATGCGGAGACTCAAATACTGAGGTTTCTGTTCAAACTGAGTTGTATTCTGACTTTGTGAGAAAGTTTACATATATTTGAAATGAAAACAGTTCTGAGTAAACAAGTACTGCTGTAGGAATTACCTACTGAGATTTAGAGTAACTGCTCCAACTGTAATTATTTCATATTTCAAAGTGCTACACAGACCTTTGAAGGCTGTATTAAAGGTACTCAGCGGTGATGTCCAAGAGTGTCTTGTAGACCTGATTTTCAGTGTAATTCACTGCCATGCCAGTACTTTGATTCATGGAGATTCGATTTTTTATGAACCAGTATTTCGAAAATAGAAAATTATGATTACTTGAAATTATATCATCTGATAACACTTAGAACTAACTCTAAGGAATCAGGATATTTTTCTAGTTATTTGTGAGTCTCATCACTGTTTTTAGAAGCCACAGAATCTCTAAGTAGTTTGTTTTTACATTTCATCTCTCTAACGATTCCTGGAGAATATGCGGGTAAATATTTTGCAAAGTGTATATCTTAAATCTAAATTGTCATCCACGTAAAAAAAATCTGTGTGTGTGCGCGTCCATGTCCTCAGAACCAAGAATCCAACATTGAATTGTAAAAGAGATCATCATAATTACTTAGTGTCTTAGCATTATGATTTAACCTGAAGCTACTTTTTTTTCATGAGACATAAATCCCTATTTGGAGAGAACTGAGCAAGCGGCATGTATACCAACTGTTTGCATTTAAATCATTTATTATGTTTAACATAGGGAGTTTGAGGTACAGGCGCTTATTTCTGAATATGAAAGGAACATTTGTTGAAATGTTTTAAAAATTCATTTTGTTAAAATTCATTTTGTCTATTGTATCGTTTATGACTGCCAAGAGAAGGAGAACATTTAGGCTAAAATAGGTCCTCTTCAATCATAGTGAAACTTAGTCTGAAACAGCAGGGACAAGGTCTCAGTCTGGAACAAGTGGGGAGGAGACCCTTGTGCGTTTCACCATAGTATAAAAGATGACATTTATTTTAAGCACCGATAGTGACATCCTAAAGTTTCCATCTATGAATGATATAATTTGGCAATAATAGAAGAAATAACTGTTTCTTAATAGAACTGCTAGGAAAACTGTAGAATTTTAGAATTAGAATGGACCTGAACACTTGCTGAACCTCCAAACCCTGCAGAATCCCTTTGTGAAATACTCCTGACAACTGGACATCTGTTCTCTGTATGCCATTTACATTTAAACAATTCTGTTTAGATTCTTTAAAATGGGTTTCTGGAATAGAGTAGAATTTGTTACCAGTTTTTAAAATACTTGTTTATAATGCAACTATAAACTTTGCTTTAAACTACTGCATAGTTTGAACTATCAAATTCCAAATTAAAGAAATTTCAAAGTTTTGTAAAATAATCTAAATGTTTATTAGTTGTGTACCTGTTACGTGTACTAAAAATAATTCTGTCATTACAGTAAAGAAACATTGTGTCTAAAGTTATTAGCAAACATTTTTGCTTGGAAATTCAAATACATGAGGACATTTTTTCTTTTAACTATAATTTGTGTAATCCCTTTCTTAGAAGTATAACCATAATGGTGAAGGCAGTTGAAAGTTTCACTTGATGTGGGTTTTTTTTTTTTAGATTGAAGTAATATTCTCTGATCATCTTTAGTTATTTAAAAAATTATGCACACATACACATACCCACAACCTATGGCTTTTATAAAGTCAGTCATAAGTGACATATCTAAAAGTCCATGTAATCTATAAAAAGAAAACTCCAGCTGTGTTCCAGAATTTTAAGAAGATAGCCAACTATGAATAGCATTTAAAGGAAAAAGAGAACAGATTTGCTTCTTTGGTTATTACTCTTCCTGATATTGGGGACCCTGTGAATTGGATAAGCAGTGAGTGAAGAGCATTGCTCTTGGCTGATGGTAACCGGTGTTTCTGGACATTACGGTTTTATATAGTTGTGTATTAAAATGCAATCCTTGATGTGAAAGAAAAATATCCAAGCAAACTGATGTATACACAAGCAAAAAAGCAATGATAAGTTTGGCCTTAAAATTACAGTAGTTTGCTTGAAGTAATATTCTCTTACAATTCCATGTCTGGATACATTTTTTTTTTTTTACCTTGGATGTGGTTTTACTGAGATTTTTTTCTGAATGATACATATTTTTTTAAACTCTCAAAATCTTCAGAATTTTTATTCTTTCTAAATTCATACATAGTTTGGGTTTAGAGATTATAAAAGTTTCATTTTTTAACATCATAAGGGATATGAATAAACTTTCATTGTTTTAAACTATTTTTGGTGAGACAAACTGTACAGGATTAACAATAAGTAGGTAAACAGCTTCTGGAATGACTGCATGAGAAGCTCTGAACTCCTCCACACGGTAACTACCGTAGGTGGTGGAAAAAAAAAAAAACATTTAAAATCTGCATGTTGTCCTAAGGGCATACAGCAGATGAACATTCAGGGACATCTAAATCTCATAAGAAAGTTAAGACTGTGGCATATATGTTTCTTCTCCTCCCAGTTCCCAACCATGGGCTATAGTATGTATCTCCCAGCGAGGGGAGGCTGCCAGTACTTTTCAGGCCCTCCACCTCTGTGTTGCAAAGGCTAAACTCCAGGCAAGTGCAGCCAAGAGGTCAGGACTCCCTTCCTCCACTCAGCTCCCACTATAGGATGGAGGCTCTACCTCAGGTGCAGCAGGCCAAGAATACTGGGACCCTGATCACCTTCTCCCTAATATGCTCAAAGGGTGAAGTTTCCATGCCAGCAGGGGCAAGTCAAGGGGACCAGAGGCTACAGTACAAGCTGAGCTCTGCTCATAATGCAGGCATATGAGTGCTAGAGAAGCAGGCCGTGGGCCCCGCTGCCAGCTCCAGAAGGTGTCTGAGGTTTTTTCCTCTGGGCTGCAGCAGGCTATAAGGACAGAGAACTCTGAAGCTCTCCCCAAAGGAAATTATTTGCAAGTGTGTAGGGGAAGTCCACGCCTAAGGCACTCTCAAGAACAATGGAGAACCAGGTGGTTAGCAATTAAGAGGAGGCTGGTAGCTCCACAAGAGCAACAAGCTAAATTGTACAAGAGAGAACAAGCTAACTTACCAGAGAGAACCAGGGAAAGGGGCAAGTAAGAAAAGAAAGAAAGATCTGTTAAAACCTGTCACCCCAAGTGACTGTGTGCATGCCCAAGGCTGCACCTTCTAAGGAATGAAACCAGAGACATCACACTGAAGGGAAAATAAACCTCACTAAATTAGTCCAGCCAAGTGATTAAATAAAAAAGAAAACAATCACAGCAAGCCAGAGGTGGGGGTGGAGAGTAATTGGAATCAGTGTTCAGAAATCCCACAATATATAAATGCCCAGTTTTTAACAAAATGTTATGAGACATGCAAAGAAACAGGAAAACATAGCTCATACACAGGAGACAGAATAGGCAATAGAAACTGTCTGTGAGAGAGCCCAGATGTCAGAATTAACAGACAAAGACTTCAAAACAGCCATTGCAAATCTGTTCAAGGAACCAATGGAAACCATGCTTAAAGAAGTAACGGAAGATATCTCATCGATGACAATATCTCATCGAAAAGAAAATATTGATAAGGAGACACAAATAAAAAGGAACCAAATGGATATTCTGGAATTGTAAAGTACAGTAACCAAAATGAAAAGTTCACTAGAGAAACTTGATAGTGGTTTGAACTGGCAGAATAAACTCAGTGAACTTGTAGGTAAGTAGAGATCATGCAAGCTGAATAATGAGAAAAAAGAATGAAGAAAAATGAATAAAGCATCAGAGAAACATAGTATACCATTAGACACACCAATATATGCATAATGGGAGTCCCAGAAGAAGAAGAGGAAAGAGAGAAGCTGAGGAGGGAGGGAAGGAGTGGGGAAGGGATCGAGAGAAAGAGACAGAGAGAGGAACAGAAAAAAATATTTGAAGAAATAATGGCTGAAAACTTCCCAAATTTGAGGAAAAACACTACACACACAGGAAGCTCAACAAATACCAAATAGGATAAACGCAGAGATCCACACCCACACACGTCATAGTAAAAATGATCAAAAGCAAAGATAAAGAGAAAAATTTGAAAGCAGCAAGAGAAAAGTGACTATTTATATACAAAGGAACACCAATACAATTAACAGCTAAATTCTCATTAGAAAAAATAAAGGCCAGGAGGCAGTGGGATGACAAAGTGCTGAAGAAAAAACCTGTTAACCAAGAATGTAATTATGTAACTATGTAATGTTACAAAACTATCTTTCAAAAATGAAAGTGAAGAAAGAGTTTTCTGGGAAGATGGTAGAGTAGGAAGCACCAAGAATCTGTCTCCCAAAGCAACAATAGTACTGGCAGAGTCTATCTGATATAAGTAATTGGAACTCCGGAATCTATGAAAGGCCTGTAACTTCCAGGGGAAGGCTTGGATGGTAAACAGTGGTTAATTTTGGTCAATTCCAGCTCTTAGCTTAGTGACAACTACCCATCTCACACCTCCAGCCCATGCAGGCAGTGGAGGAGTTGCAGGAGACCTTGCACACAGCTTGTGAGAGCCATGGTGGGCAATCAGGTCCTTTCCTCCAATATCAGAAGTCTGTGTTCTGTTTTCTGATTGCTCCTTCTGATCACAAAGGTACAGACACAGAGGTGGGCAGCCATCGGCACATGCCCCTCACTACTGCAAGCTGCTCCGCCTCTGGCTAAAGTGACTTCAAAGGATTTAAAGAACTGGCGCCTTCTCCTCCCCACTTCATTTTTTTCTCCCATTTTCGGAACCAGGCATTAAAGACTAGAGCACTCAAAAGCAACTGCACATACAAGGACAGCAGAAAGTCACCATGCATACCCAGGGAAAGGCTCAGGCTCAGAAAAGGCCTGAGATGATCTTAAGTTTACACTTCATGTTGATCCTTGGCAGATCCTTAGGAGACAGCCTAAAACAATAAAAATATAACAAACAAACAAACCAAAAAACAAAACCAGAAAAACCCCAAACCTGGAAAAAACCAGTAAACACTGAGGAGGAAGTAGAATCTGGTTACCACATCATTAGATCCAAACGTCCAAAAAAATCATAAAGCATTCCAAAAAGTAGGCAAGTATGGCTCAAGAGAAAAAGTAAACCTACGGAACTGTCCCTGAGAAAGACAAGAAAGCAAATCTACTAGACAAAGACTTTACAACTGTCTTAAAGATGCTCAAGAACTAGAAAGGAAGATATGGAGAAATCAAGAAAACTATGTATGAGCAAAATGGAAATATCAATAGGTAGAAAACCTTTAAAGAAACCAGAAATAAACTCTGTATCTGAAAAGTACAATAAGAGAAATGAAAAATTCACTAGAGGGGTTCAAAGGCAGATTTAAGCAGGCAAAAGAAAGATTCAGCAAACATGAAGCTAGGACAATTGAAATGATCAAGTCTGAAGAAGAGAAAGAAAAATGATTAAAGAAAAGTGAACAAGGCCTAAGAGACCTTTGAAACAACAATTAATAGAGCAGCATATGCATGGTGGGAGCCCCAGAAGGAGACAAGAGAGAAATAAGACATGACACATGTAGAAAGCAAAATGCTAGACACAAATCCAGCTATATCAATAATAGCATTTAATGTGAATGAATTAAACAATCCAATCAAAAGGCAGAGATTATCAGAGTGGATAAGAAAAATAAGCTCCAGGGCTTCCCTGGTGGCACAGTGGTTGAGAGTCCGCCTGCCGATGCAGGGGACACGGGTTTATGCCCCGGTCCAGGAAGATCCCACATGCTGCGGAGCAGCTGCACCCGTGAGCCATGGCCGCTGACCCTGCGTATCCGGAGCCTGTGCCCTGCAACGGGTGAGGTCACAACAGTGAGAGGCCCGCGTACCACCAAAAAAAAAAAAAGAAAAAAGAAAAAAAAAGAAAAATAAGCTCCAGCTATATGCTGTCTATAGGAGACACACTTTACATTAAATATAAAAAAGGTTGAAAATTAAAGGATAGAAATGACATACCAGGCAAAGAGTAACCAAAACAGAGCTGAAATGGCATTGCTGACATCAGACAAAATAGACTTTAAAAGAAAAAAAAAATTACTGAATATAGAGGAGTACTTCATAATGATAAAAGGGTCAATCCATCAGGAAGATATAACCATTATAAACATATATGCATCTAACAACAGAGCCCCAAAATACATGAAGTTAAAAGTAATAGAAATTAAGGAGAAATAGCAATTCAATGCTAATAATTGAAGACTTTAATATTCTATCTTCAATAATTAATAGAACTAAGTAGAAAAATCAACAAGAGTATGGAAGACTTTAACAACAATATAAACTAACTAGACCTAGAAGACATCTATAAAACACTGTACCCAACTACAGTAGAATACATATTCTTTTTAAATCACATAGACCATTTCCAGGATAGATCATATGCTGGGCCTTTAAAAAGTCTAAAGAAGTTTTAAAGTATTGAAATTGTACAGTGTGTATTCTCTGATCACAGTAGAATTAAATCAGAAATCAATAATGGAAATAAATTTGATAAACTCACAAGAATGTGAAAAGTATGAGACACTCTTAAACAACCAATGGATCAAAGGAGAAATCACCAGAGAAATTAGAGAATACTTTGAGATAGATAAAAATGAACACACAAAATACCAAAACTTATGGGATGCAGTTAAAACAGTGCTTAGAGGGAAATTTATAGTCTGTATTTTAAAAAAGAAGAAAGAGCTCAAATCAGTAACCTAACTTTAAGACACTGGGAAGACAAAAGAGCAAAATGAACCTAAAGCATGCAGAATGAAGGAAATAATAAACATTAAAGAGGAAATTAATGAGAGAATAGAAAAACAATAAAGAAAATCAAAGAAGCCAAAAGTTGGTTCTATGAAAAAATCAACACAATGGACAAACTTTAGGAGACTGATCAACAACAATTAAATGCCAGTTTGGCTGCCTGCTAAAGATATGAACAGGAATTTCACAGAAGTGGAAACACAGTTAGCTAATAAACATATAAGGAAATGTTCAATGCCATCAATAATTAGAGAAATGGAAACAGAAACCATAATGAGATATAATTTCATACCTATTTGATGATTAAAAATGAAGAAGTCTGACAATACCAAGTGTTGGAGAGAATATAGACCAATGTGATATTTTATATATTGCTAGTGAGAATGTAAATTGGTACACCCATTTTGGGAAACACTTGGCATTATCTTGTAAAGTTTAATATTCAGGTGTATATAAATTAGCACATCCTTTATATTTATATGCACAAGAGAAATTCTTGCACAAATGCACCAGAAACATGTACATAGAAACAGTGTCAAAGAAAAAAAGAAAAAAGGAAACAGTCCCAATTCCCATTGATAGAATAGATAAATTGTGGTTTAGTCACATGATAGACCATTATACAACATTGAAAATAAATGATTTAGAGCTCATGAAATAACATGGATAAATCATTGTAGCAAAATAACGTGCAAATCTTATTTTTTTTAATATATTGTTTTAAAAGTCTTTATTGAATTTGTTACAATATTGCTTCAAGATTGTGGTTATCTCTGGGAGGGGAGAAGGCTAAAGAATAGGACAAGATAAGAGCCTTTAACTAGAGGCAAGTTATTAGCAATATTCTAGTTCTAAGACTGAGTGGGTTAGTGTGTGTCTGCTATCGTATTAAATCAAGTTAATATACAAAAATTAACACAAATTAAATAAAATGAAGAAAACAGTACCATAAACAGGCCATTAAAGTTAGTGGGTTGTGAACCAAGCATTCTGATCAACGTTGTACACCCGAGGTTCCAAAAACAAAAGGAGAAAAATGACAACAAATAGCTGATTTACTAGTGGTTAATGTACATTAAAACCTTGCCAAACAGTTCATGCCATTTGATCATCAGGACACCTCAATGAGTCAGAGAGGTACTATTATTATCTTCCTGTTGTAGCTGGGACCACTGACGTAGGATTTGAACTCTGGCAGCCTGACCCCAAAACCTGCACCCTCAACCATCATGTTACACTGCCTCCCTAAGAAGTAAAAAATTAGTCCTAACTCTAGATAACAGAAGAATATGGTGAAGAAAACCAGGCCTATTAAACAGGTTACTATATTCTTTACAAAAGTGAACCATTTGAAAAATCAGGGCATGACTAGTGTTCCAGATTCTTAAGAAAACAAAATGCTTACACATTTTGAACATGCTGAATTCCAGCCTCCCATGAGGAAGTATTTTAAATATTAAAAGCACATTGGAGATGACCTCAGGTACTTATTTGCACAAATTTCAGGACCTGTGGGAAGCTTATGAGTATTTGAGCAAAATTAAGTAACATCTATGAACCCCATCTCCAAACACTCATTATTTCTTGGTGTAATTTTCTACCAAAGCTTCTGTCAAGGCCCTTTCAGCTAAAAACTGCTAGCAAATGAATCATGCATCTGAGGACGCAGAACTGGACTTTTTCTTCTATACTGTTTCCTCAGGGAAGTCTCCCAAGGTCTGCACTGCAAGTTGTAGGTGGTTGTACTTGCTTGTAATGTCTCTGGAGAACAGGCTGACAGCTATGAAAGAAGAGTGAGTTTGCCTCATTCCTAATCAAATGAACACTCACAAAACCTGGGACAAAGAATAGCCCCTCCCTATCTTCCATGTCACCAGATTTAGTCAACGTTTTTAGATTATTTCTAGAAAATGTCAATGATCTTCATTCACCAATAAATATGTGTTAGAGGCTAAAACACAAGGTATATGGATAACAAAGTCAGATTTTAACATCTACACTACCTTAAAATTTTGTTTTAAGTTGTAAGCTGCTTAAATATTGGTCTCTGTTTTTTTATCTTAATTGAAAAGAAAATTTTAAGTCTTTTCAATAAATAGTATGTGCAGGTGGTACAAAATTCAAATGATACCTTTTGACATACTCGCTACACTCCCCAAGATCACTGTAAGTAATTTCTTGCATATCCTATAAGAATTTCATTCATTTGCAGAGAAAAAGACATTTTTGTACCACAACTCCTTTTCTATAATCACTATTCCCAAAGAAAAGTGGTTTGTGGTTGCTTAAAAATAAAATAAATGAGGACTTCCCTGGCAGTCCAGTGGTTAAGACTCCACGCTTCCACTGCAAGGGCTCGAGTTCAATCCCTGGTCGGGGAAATAAGATCTCACATGCCATGTGGGGCAGCCAAAATAAAATAAATGAAAGTAAATTCTTAGAAAATGTGGGAATTTTACATAAGCATGGACTAGTCTGTTTGTGTGTCAGACCATGACTGAAAGAAAGAGCATCGTCATGAGAAAACACTGGTTTGAGAACTAGTTTAGCGGCCATTGTGCTAGATCAAGACTCAGGAAACTGGATTCTAGTGTCAGTCTCTGAAGTCCTATGTGAAATGTGCCCTATATTTAGAAATTCTACCTTCTGAGCCTGTGTCTTCCATCTTGCTCTGTTCTTCTTAGGTAACATTAAAAAAAAAAAAAGTCTTCCTTCCATTTATAAATACAAGTACAAAATTTTACCTACCAAATTTCATGTTTCATCTTATTAATTAAAATATCTCAGGAACTTCCCTGGTGGTCCAGTGGTTAAGACTTCACCTTCCAGTGCAGGAGCTGTGGGTTCAATCCCAAGTCGGGGAGCTAAGATCTCACATGCCTCTCAGACAAAGAATGTGAAAACAGAAGCAATATTGTAACAAATTCAATAAAAGACTTTAAAAATTGTCCACATCAAAAAAATCTTAAAAAAATATAGCAAGGAGTGACCATATAATTTTTTTTTAAAAAAAGGGACTCCCCTGGTTGTCCAGTGGCTAAGACTCTGCGCTCCCAATGCAGGGGGCCTGGGTTCCATCCCTGGTCAGGGAACTAGATCCCACATGCTGCAAATAAAGATCCTGCATGCCACAACGAAGACCCCACGTGCAGCAACTAAGACTCAGTGTAGCCAAATAAATAAATAAATAATTTTTAAAAATGTCTTAGTCTGAAACCACCTGATTTAAAAATGGTCGAAGGACTTGTATAGACCTTTCTCCAAAGATGATATACAAGGATCCAATAAGCACATGATAAGGTGTGCACCATCACTAACTGTTAGGGAAATGCATACGAAAACCACGAGATACCCATTAGGATGGCTATTATCAAAAAACAGAAAACAACCCTTGTGCATTGTTGGGAATGTCAAATGGTGCAGCTGCTGTGGAAAACAGTATGATGGTTCCTCAAACAATTAAAAATACAACTACCAAAAGATCCAGCAACTCCACTTCTGGGTATACAACCAAAAGAATTCACAACAGAGTCCTGAAGAGATATTTGTACACCCGTGTTTATAGCAGCATTATTCACAATAGCCAAGAGGTGGAAGCAACCCAAGTGTCCATCAATGGATGAATGGATAAACAAGATGTGGTCTCTACATACCATGGAATATTATTCAGCCTTAAAAAGGAAGGAAATTCTGACACATGCTACAACATGGATGAATCTTCACAGCATTATGTAAGTGAAATAAACCAGTCACAAAAAGACAAATACAGTATAATTTCACTAGAGTAGTCAGATTCATAGAGACAGAAAGTAGAATGGTGGTTGGCAGGGGCTGGTGGGGACAGGAGCATGGGGAGTTGTTTAACAGGTATGAAGTTTCAGATTTACAAGATAAAAAGAGTTCTGGTGATGGATGGTGATGGGAATGTACTTAGTACCACTGATCCGCACACTTAAAAATGGTTAAGTTGGTACATTTTGTTATGTGTATTTTACTACAATAACATAAAAAGTGATATGGATTATTGAAGCCCAGGCTGGTGAAACAGGTCACACAGCTGTCATTTTTTTTTTTTTTTTTTTTTTTTTTTTTTTTTTTTTT
>NW_006782864.1:808031-808797 GCF_000442215.2 Lipotes vexillifer
CCTGCATCGGCAGGCGGACTCTCAAGCACTGCGCCACCAGGGAAGCCCCAGCTGTCATTTTATGAAGTGTCTGCTATTACACCTAAGTCTCACTGTGTCCTTGTGAGATGGGTTAATATTAACGCTACAGTATCGTGGAGGACTAAGCACAGTCCAGGAACACCCTCCCACCAGCACCAGGGCCAGCTAACTCCTAGGGTTGGGGACAGCTGGCCTGGAACACGTCTTTCCTGCACAGACTGGCAGATCCAAAGCCCACCCTACCCATCCCCTTCTCTGCTCTCATACACACTGAGAACATTTCCCCTGCCCTGAATCACCCAGGGCCAGGAACGGGATGACTGGAGACCACCCCTGTAGCCCAAGCCACTGGAATAATTCAAGATAGCCAATCCTAAGTGAATACTCTGCCCTGTCTTGCCTTTCTCAAGGACATCCCAGTAAAGGCTGAGGCCTCTGCTTAACCCTGAGCCTAACCCTAACCCTCCTCCTGTCTGCTGCCACCTCATCAGACCCGGGTTTCCCCCTGTTGCCTTGCATGGCATGGTATCCCGTTCTCTTGGGAAATGTAATAAATCCTTCTTTCAGTGGTTTTGACCCTCTGTCCTGGCACTTGATCACCTTCATAAATTAAAAGCCCGCAGGGGGGGCTTCGCTGGTGGCGCAGTGGTTGGGAGTCCACCTGCCGATGCAGGGGGCGCGAGTTCGTGCCCCGGTCTGGGAGGATCCCACGTGCCGCGGAGCGGCTGGGCCCGTGGGCCATGGC
>NW_006782864.1:808855-827696 GCF_000442215.2 Lipotes vexillifer
GCAAACAAAAAAAAAAAAAAAAAAAAAAAGCCCGCAGGGGTAATTTTAGAACACAGGTCTGACAGGCTGGCCTCTGGAGGTCCCTCATTCCAAAAGGCCATTCCCTCCTCTAGGAAGTTCCCACAGTTATGGCTTCACCTCAGTGTCCCCTTTGACCACCCCCCTTCTCCCACACACACATAGCTGGAGAGTAATTATGGGACTGGAGGCCTATTGGTGCTTCCACAGTGCTGCCAGCTGTCTCAGCCCAACCGGCCACCAACCTGCAGGATGACAAAAATGCAGGAACTTTGGACTCTGCTGCCTTCCTGCCTGTGAGCTTCCAAAGAAACACTGCAACCTCCAGGTGCTGGTGATGGGTGGACTCTGGACCCTTTTGCACAAAGGAATCACAGAGGGGTGTTATTAACTTACCCAAGGTCTCCCAGCAACAGGTGGTTGCACTGGGATTGGAAACCAGGTCCCAAATGTCAATTTTCCTGATTTTCACAAATCCCATCACTGCCCACACTGCCTCTTACACACAGGCTCCAGACGCGCAGGCTCAGCGGCCACGGCTCACGGGCCCAGCCTCTCCGCGGCATGTGAGATCTTCCCGGACCGGGGCATGAACCCGTGTCCCCTGCATCGGCAGGCGGACTCTCAACCACTGCGCCACCAGGGAAGCCCCCCTCTTACTTTTTTTTTTTTTTTGTCTTAACACTTTCTCTGCCTGGCATTTCCCCACTCCAAGCATGAAATGTCGCTATTGCATGAAATGTCACTATTGCACAAAGCAGCTAAGTGACAGTTCAGGACGGTATGTAATTAAAGGCCATAATCAGTGGTAATGGCAAGTCAAATGACTGGCTTTTAAAAACTTTCTGCTTTTGATGACTCTTCTTCCCCCTGGAATGGTCTCTTCTCCCCAGCACCTGGGAAATAAATGCCTCTGGTTCCAGTAGGCCTGACTACACCCTCCTTGGTACTCAGGAGACATTTTATCATAGTATCTATAATACAGTTGTGAACTTAGTTGTTACCATGGCTGTCTCTCTCTGCTGGACTGCACGGTCCTTGAGAGCAAGGGTCCACTCCCTTCCCTCAGTCCACTGGTAGGTATTCAGCACACAATAGGCATTCAGTTGTGTTCTCACCACAAGGAAGAAATATTTTTTTCTTTTATTTTGTATCTACATAAGATGATGGGGCTTCCCTGGTGGCACAGTGGTTGAGAGTCCGCCTGCCGATGCAGGGGACACAGGTTTGTGCCCCGGTCTGGGAAGATCCCACATGCCGCGGAGCGGCTGGGCCCCTGAGCCATGGCCGCTGATCCTGCGTGTCCGGAGCCTGTGCTCCGCAACGGGAGAGGCCACAACAGTGAGAGGCCCATGTATCGCAAAAATAAAAAATAAAAAAAGATGATGGGTGTTCACTAAACTTACTGTGGTCATCATTTAATGACGTATGTAAGTCAAACCATTATGCTGTACATCTTAAACTTACATAGTGCAGTATGCCAATTATGTCAATAAAACTGGAAGGAAAAAAAAATTTAAAGAAAAGAAAGAATATCCAAAACAAGGAAATAAGGCAAAGAATGACTGCAAGTCCCTCCAGTGTCCTAATAGAGCGTTACCTAATAGGCCCACCAAAGACTATATTCTCTAAGGAACTGTAACTTTGTTTGATTTACTATTTACTACTGATTGTGAAATGGAGCAGGACCCTATGGACCTTCCCTCCTATGTCCTCCGCCTGCCTTTTGTCTATAGAAAAACTTTAGTCAAAGAATAAGTTTAGGGACTTCCCTGGTGGTCCAGTTGTTAAGACTCTGTGCTTCTAATGCAGGGGGCCAGTGTTCTATTTCTGGTCTGGGAACTAGGATCCCACATGCCACACGGCCAAAAAAAGAAAAAAGAAAAAAAAAGGAATACGTTTAATCAGAGAAGTGAGAAAATGCAGAAGCAAAGGAAAGTGGTCAAACATGACAAAATAATAATAGTTTAGTCATTAAGTAAATTCAAGGGCCTTTAGTTCCTCTTCAAGAGCCGTACACAATATTCTGAGCCATATCCTGTGAGCTGTCTTGTAGATACTGAAACCCCCAGCAGGTGGAAGAAGTTAACGACACGATGACCAGGCTGTAGCCATGACCTAAGCTGCCACAATTTGGAGAACTGGCCTCAAGGAAATGGGAACTAACTGACCCTGGAACTGAAGATTAATTGTACTTAGTCAAGATGATGCTGATCAGACCAGTGCAGGACAAATTTCAAGATGACTGTCAGAGTTGACTGTGCTGTTTCTACACGTAGCCCCTTCCCTCCTCCTGTACACCCCTGAAACTCCCCTTTCAAAGCTCTTGCCCTCTGATCGGCCAGGGGGGAGTTGGCCTTTGGACATGAGTTCGCCCTCTCCCCTGGTTGCCTGCCTCCTGAAAAAAGCAAACTTTCCTTTCCACCAACTTTGCCTCTCGAGTATTGGCTTTAGAGCGGCAAGCAGCTGGAGTCCACTTTCGGTAACAATTAGGGCTAAGACTCTTACCTGTAGGGCTGAATGAGATTTCTGTCTGGTAGAAGAGATCACCTCGAAGGTTGCAGTTTTATTGCCTGTACAAACATGAGCCTGTTTTGCATCCAATCCAGCCTCCATATTCCAGCATCTGTAGTCAGTACCTGTACATCAGTCTTTCACAGGCTCTGCCGGCTCCCTCGTGGAGTTAAATAAATCTTTGACATACGCTCACTTTCTATTTGTGTGATGTCATGCTTTTAATTAAAAAAAATTATACTTTGACAATTTGGAGGCCCCACCAGGATGTCCACGTGGACCCACCTGTCTGAGCCTAAACTGTGTTGCCCAAGAAATAGGCCTCATGGGCTGTTTAACCCCAGACACATCTTTTCTTGGCTACCAGAATGAATCCCAAGTGGAAACAGAACTTTCCTTTCATTGACTTTCTGATTCTTTCTCTTTCTTTTTTCTTCTGATTCCATGTTTTTGATTTTGTTTCTGGTTCTTGGTCGTCTGTTAGTTCTTTCCTGGCTTGGGCTCTGTCTTTTTACGTTACTGGGTCCAAGGACTGGCATGTAACGGACTGCTAAGTCAGCGTCGATGAGTGGCGAGAGAACTCATGTTGGGTTGGCCAAAAAGTCCATTCAGGTTCGGTATCATGGAAAACCTGAACGAACTTTTTGGCCAACCCAATATATGGGTCTATGGTTTGTTTGTGGCCAACAAATTGCTCCCCATTGGTGGCAGTAATTTTGGGAACTGTGTTTGGCAGTGCTTGGGAACCTGATTTTACGGTCCACATATTTGGTGATCTCTGTTGAGATGGTGGGGGTCTAGGCTCTATTGGGTGAGAGATAACAGATAATCTGCTTTTGTTTATTTTTTTATCTATTTGTGAGTCCAAATTAATTAGGAGGTTATCTTCTTATTTGAACTGGTGAGGGTTTTGTTGTTGTTTACTTTTGATGAGTGACTGATGCTGTAAAATTGAAGCTGTAAGTTCTCTGGGTGTTTGTGTGGCTGTAATTGAGAAAAGGCTTTTCTTTTCTTTATGTGTATGAAATATTTTCTTATCCCTGGAAGGCATTCAGAAATTAGATGACAGTGTCAAAACAGGAGCTCCATTCTGGTTGGTTTATAGAGACTAATTAAGCACTTGCATAAATATAGTGCTTCCAGAATTCCCAGAAAGTAAAGAAACAAAACTTCTAATATGTTAAACCTAATAGCTTTTTAAGAAAAATCCTTCTCACGGAAACTGCTAGCTCAGAAGCAATTTTCTATAAGAAACCAGGTTCATGTAATCAGTGTTAATCCTTGGACAAATCAGACTGGTTCCCTAATGTTCTATTTCCTCATGGGCATACAAGGAAGCCCTTTCTCTTTTTTCATAGGCTCCTCTTATATTTAATTTAGTATATACTATACATTTGTAAAGTGAAATGAAGTATTACTTACATGTTCTCACTGCCCCTCAGAATTCAGGAACAAATATTCCTACTAAGTCTTTAGTTTTTGTGGCAGAGAACAAATAATGAGAATATGCCCCAATTCATTTTATGTGACCACTATAACAGAAGTAGACAAAAGAGTGTAAGAAGGAAAATTACAGGCTGAGCTCACTCTGAAATAAATTCAAGTTATGTTTATCCCTCAAATGCAAGAATGGTTGAAGTCTGGGGGAAAAAAATCTATAAATGTAATTCACTAGATTAACAGAATACAAGAGACAAACCAAATAGAATTATCAATATGTGCAGGGCCAAAAAAGATAAATTTTTAAATAAATTTATTTATTTTATTTTATTTATTTATTTTTGGCTGTGTTGGGTCTTTGTTGCTGCACGTGGACTTTCTCTAGTTGTGGCGAGCGGGGGCTACTCTTCATTGTGGTGTGCAGGCTTCTCATTGCGGTGGCTTCTCTTGTTGCGAAGCACAGGCTCTAAGCGCGTGGGCTTCAGTAGTTGTAGCTGCAGGTTCTAGAGCACAGGCTCAGTAGTTGTGGCACACGGGCTTAGTTTCTCTGCGGCATGTGGGATCTTCCCGGACCAGGGCTTGAACCTGTGTCCCCTGCATTGGCAGGCAGATTCTTAACCACTGTGCCACCAGGGAAGTCCCCAAAAGATAAATTTTAACACACATGATTTTTTTTAAAAAAAACACTCTTAGAAAACGAGGACTGAAGAGTACTTCCCGGTAAGATCAAGGGCTGTAACAAAGGTGGTGTTTTTCACCATTCCCATTCAATGTTGTGCTACATCCCAGGACAGTGTAATAGGAGCAGAAAAATTGTTAAGAGGAATAAGAATTTGAGAGGAGAAAAAAAAAATAATTGAAATTCTTAGAAAATACAATTGCCTTTATAGAAAATTCAAAAGAATCTGCAAATAAAGTCTTTGCCATTAACGAAATAATTTAACAGTGTTACTGGACATAAAATCAATATAAAAAATGAGTTGCATTAATATACCCATCCTAATACCAAAAATGGTGAGTTAGGAAGTCTCATTTCAAAACTACACATTTATAGTAGTCTAAAAATATGAAATATGTTGAATCTAATAAAAGAAATGCAAGATCTTTATGGAGAAGATTATAAACCCCTATTCAAGATGACCTAAACAAAACATATTTGCCAGTAGAAAAATTCCATAGCAAGGGTTCTCCCCAAGATGGTTCATATAGTCAATGCAAAAGTCCATCAAGGGAATGAAATGAAGCCCTCTAGATGTATCACTGCACACCCATCATAATTGCAAACATTCAGAAATCTGACAATGTCAAGTGTGGATGAGGTTGGGGAGCAGTGAGAACCATTATACATTGCTGGTCAGAGCATACATTGATAGAATTGTTCTGAGGAACAATTTGGCAATGACAAGAAAGACAAGATGTGTAAGGCTTATGGCAAGACAATTACAATACCTTTATCTAAGAAACTCAACATTTACACATGGCGACATATTCTAGAATGGTCAGAGAAGGAATGTTTGCCGTAGTAAAAAATTGGAAGCTATCTAAAGACCCACCAAAAGGAGTATGGGCAAAAAAATTATGACATGTCCATTAAATAGAAGTCTGCATAGCTGTGAAAATGACTTCACTGGTTGACGAAGAAGAATCTCATAAATGTAACGCAGGTTTAAAAAGCAAACTGCAGAGGATTTCATACAAGATACCATACAGAATGATATCATTTATGTGCACCTCAAAAATATGCAAAACACCAGCATTACTTAGAGATACATATATATGTAGGAAAATTATAAAGAAGTGTATTAGGATGATACAAATATAATTCAAGATAATGGGTATTGGAGATTTGGGTAATGGAGATTTCACGCTTTATTTATTTATTTATTTATTTTTTCTTTTGCGGTACGCAGGCCTCTCACTGCTGTGGCCTCTCCCGTTGCGGAGCACAGGCTCCGGGCGCGCAGGTCCAGCGGCCATGGCTCACGGGCCCAGCGGCTCCGCGGCATGTGGGATCTTCCCGGACCAGGGCACGAACCTGTGTCCCCTACCATCGGCAGGCGGACTCTCAACCACTGCGCCACCAGGGAAGCCCTCACGCTCTACTGATAATACTTTGCTGCTAAAGCTGGCACATTAATGTTTGTGGTGGTGTTCTTGATACTTTATCTTATTCAGATTTAAAAATATATTTATTTATTTATTTATTTAGGCTGCGCCAGGTCTTAGTTGCAGCACTCGGGATCTTCATTGCAGTATGCGGGATCTTTAGTTGCAGCATGCGGGATCTTATTTTTTAGTTGTGGCACGAAGACTTCTTAGTTGTGGCATGCACATGGGATCTAGTTCCCTGACTAGGGATCAAACCCCGGCCCCCTGCATTGGGAGTGCAGAGTCTTACCCACTGGACCGCTAGGGAAGTTCCCAGATTTTTAAAAAAATTGCATCTAATAGCCAGTAGGTGGCAGGGAAAGCTTGGTATTTGCAGCGTCTGAAAGAGGAATAATGCCTCCTTTAAGTGCCTATGATCACATGTCACTCTCCAAATTAAAATGAATTAACTGAAACCTTTGTTTTCCCTTTTTGTATACATTTGCATTCTGGTATTTATTGTCCCTAATAATAACACTTTCTTTCAAAACTTATTTAACTTTCCGAGGAGGCAACTCTGGCTTTTACTTCCCTAGTGTAACCACTGCAATGCTTTGCTGAAATGGAGTTGCACAGAAAGTTCATGATAACAGAGGGTTATTGCAGCACGTGCACACCACACACACACACACACACCACATACACACACCATACATACTCACGCAGAATAAATCGCTGTGAGTTTCTCACCATCTTCCTCTCCTTAGGTGCAGACCACCAGCCATATTGCTGAAATCTGCTTTCCTACTCACTCCCAAGAGTTTTCTCCTGTCTTTTAAAATTTTTTTGGCCCTGAAATTCCACAGAAATCAAACATTTATCTTATTTGTTACCTAGAGCAACTAGGCAGTGTAGCCTAGCTCAGCAACAAGATCCAGCTGCGTTTTCCTGAGTGACACAGCAATCCTCTCCTTAGCAGACACTGTTTTCCCCCAGAGCAGAGTTAGAAAATTGAGGGTTATGGTCTGATTCTGGCCAGCAGGTATATTTTGTGAGGCCACCAGCAAAATAGCTTTGTCCAAATTAAAAATCGAGAGTGATCACGTAGAATTGAAATTTTGCATTTCTCTTAAAAAATCAGAAATTCTGGCAAGATCATTCCATGTGGCGCAAGGCGCAGGGGCTGAACAGGGCATCGGGCAGCCTGGAGGAGCAAGTACAGGTCAAATCCCCCCACCCTTTTACTCTTGGCTGTTACTTATTTGGCTCTAAAGGTGTTTGAGTGGCAGTGCTTGCCTAGTGCCACAGGCTTAAAAGTAGTGAATATTTTTACTTGCTTTTAAAAATAGTGAATATTTTAAAATAGTAAATATTTTAAATCAGCCGTAACAAGAATGAAATAATGCCATTTGCAGCACATGGATGGACCGAGAGATGGTTCTGCTAAGTGAAATAAGTCAGACAGCGAAAGGCAAATATCACATGATATCACTTATATGTGGAATCTAAAAAAAATGATACAAATGAAATTATTTACAAAACAGAAACAGACTCGCAGACATAGAAAACAAATTTATGGTAACCAAAGGGGAAGACGGGTGGGGGAGGGTTAAATTAGGAGTTTGGGATTAACATATACACACTACTATATATAAAATAGATAATCAACAAGGACCTACTGTATCGCACAGGGAACTCTACTCAATATTCTGTAATAACCTGTATGGGAAAAGAATCTGAAAAAGAATGGATATATGTATATGTATAACTGAACCACTTTGCTGCACACCTGAAACTAACACAACACTGTAAATCAACTCTACTCCAATATAAAATAAAAATAAATTAAAAATAATAAAATAAAATAGTAAATATTTGCTTGCTTTTTAAAATATTTTCTCCCCACTGCCCTACGATTCCTTCACGAACCCTGTGGGATGCGGCAGGTGGTGGGAAGCTGGGTTCTGTACATGCTGCCCTGTCTCCCTGTCTCTCTATTAGCAACAGTAGGAACAGCTGAAGAATAGCAGACCAGGGTTTTCAATCGTCTCCAGTTTTGTTGCCTTAAAAAAAAAGAACTTGGGACTTCCCTGGTGGCGCAGTGGTTAAAAATCTGCCTGCCAATGCAGGGGACATGGGTTCAAGCCCTGGTCTGGGAAGATCCCACATGCCGCGAGCAACTAAGCTCGTGCGCCACAACTACTGAGTCTGCACTCTAGAGCCCGCGAGCCACAACTACTGAAGCCCTCGCATGTAAAGCCCCTGCTCCGCAACATGAGAAGCCACCACATTGAGAAGCCCGCACGCCACAACGAAGAGTAGCCCCCGTCGCTGCAGCTAGACAAAGCCCATGCACAGCAACGAAGACCCAACGCAGCCAAAAATAAATAAATTTATTTATTTATTAAAAAAGAACTTTATTATATTTTTTAAAATCAGAGAGACGAGTAATATAGTTTTCTTCTTTTCTCAGATCACCCATTAACTTCAAAAGCTTAGAAGATTTCCAACATCCTTTTCTTCTGTGAAACTTTGAGTCAGTTCCCTCATGAGGCGGTCATAAACTCATGGGTTTGCTGGAGATGGGCGTCATATTTAGAAATTTATTATTTTTTTCACAAGTGCATTGCACATAAAAACTGTGATGTTGCAAGAAAGTACATCTTAGCATCAAGATAAAGGACATGTGTGAAAAAAAGTACTAAAGTGCTTTCACTACTTATTTGTGTGCAATTTAAATGTAACCCATTGTGCATTTTTCTTATGAAAAAAAGGAGCCTCTTTATTCTCTTATATTCTTTCCTAAACTACAAGGTTTTTGTAGCAGGAAATTCAGAAACTTTGCCCTTTCATGTTTTTTGCTTGTTTATTTTATAAGGCAATATGACCATGCCTTCTATTCTCTGTTTAATAAATGGACTTTCTCTTAAAATTTCATATTAAAAAAGCTTATGTTTAGGACAAATTTTAATTTCAGACAAAAAATTCACTTGATTAAATTTGTTAGAGGTTCTCTAAATGTCTTGCATAATAGAACTGGGGGTTTTCAAATGAGTGCCATATATATATATGAATGCGTGAATGCCATGGTAAACAAAATAGCTCAAACTTTTCAATCTCGTCTATTTTGGCCACTGTTATATATATATGACCTTAGGATTGGAATCCTTGAAGTAATTTGATTTAATATTCAGCTTGAGAGCTATCATAAGCCTGTCCTGTAGCTCCTTGACATTTAAAATGCCTCTTTACACAGAAGGAAAGGGTCACTGGCTAGCCCAGCAGGATTCAGGCAGTGTAACCACAGGCTCTACAGCTTTCCTCCCTCTGTGATTCCAGGTCTTGTCTGGGTGGATCACCTTTATAATCATCTTGCCTTTACTATCTCACTGGTTTATGCACAAATATAATCTCCATACGCTGTATTTATGTACTAGATCATTCCCTCAGTCAAATAAACACCCATGCTCACTGCTAAAGATGGAGCTATTAAACATGACCACAACCTTTAAGAGGTTGTCTTCTGGTTCGGGTAAGTGGTTTGGAGTTGGCGTTTCCATGCCTTAATTAAGGTTCCTGAGGGTGAACGCTGTGGTTGATCTCAAACACCCACTCCACCCTGATGGTTAGGCTTTAAGTCACTAGTCAGTTCCATGCTCCTTGCCTGTGATTGATTTAGGATTGGGTGGGTGACTTGGTTCTGACCGTTGAGATGAAGGGGAAGTCTGCTGGCGGTGGGGGTCTTTCCTTAGAGAGTCACAGGAGACAGACTTCTGGTCAGATGTGGTGGGCTGGAAAATTGCCTCTCATCCAACTGAAACTCCATTAAAATGCTAAAAGGGATTAAAAAGAGGATAAGTTCATAAGGGCAAAGATGATGGAAGAAAAGGACAACATTTTGGAAGCTAGAAGAGAGATAGATGGATGATAACTGAAATAATGAAACCTAAGCCTACAGCAGAGAAAGCCCTTAGTCAGAGGACTCTACAGGGTCACAGAAAGGCCAGGAATTGGAAGCATTGGACACTTATGAAATGAGGGATGTATGTGAGGTAAGAACAGGACGATTTCGGAGTGTCTGCTCCTAACCTAGCTCAGCCTAACAAAAGGTCAACTTCGGAAGGCTGGAGCCAAGAAGACAGGGCCTATATAGGCGTAAAGTTTCTATATCTCACTAGAATTAAGTTAGTAAATATCTGAAGTAGATTATGATCAGTTAAAATGTATATTGTAAGCTCTAAATCAACCACTAAGAAAATAAATTTAAAATATAAAAGAGAAATAAAGTGTTACATTAGAAAAATTCACTTAATACAAAATACGACAGTGAAGGAGAACCAGAGACCAAAAAGGACATGACAGGGACAGAAAGCGAAATGACAGAGGTAATACCAATAATAACATGAGATGTAAATGGATTAAATAATCCATTAAAATGCAGAAAGTGTCAGACTGGGTAAAAAAGAATGATCCAACTATGTGCTGTCTATAGGAGATGCACTTTAGGTTCAAAGATACAAATGGGTTGAAAACAAAAGATGGAAAAGATATACTATGCAAACAACAACCAAAACACAGCTGGACTGGCTATATCAGACAAAATAGACTTTAAAACAAAATGTTACTAGAGATAAAGAAGGACATTTTAGAAGGAGAAACTGGCCAATCCATCAGGAAGATCGAACAGATAAAAACATATAGGTGCACCTAATAACAGAGCACCAAATATATGAAGCAAAAACGGACAGAAACAAAGGTAGAAAGATATAATTCAACAATAATAATTGGAGACTATTAAAATCATACAATATAACAATGTATATCTTTGATCACAATGGAATTAAGTTAGAAATTAATAACAGAAAGTAATCTGGAAAATTCAGCAAATATGTGGAAATTAAATAATACTTTTTTTTTTTTTTTTTTTTTTTTTTGTCTGCACCACACAGCTTTCAGGATCTTAGTTCCCCATCCAGGGACCAAACAGTGAAAGTGCCAAGTCCTGACCACTGGACCACCAGGGAATTCCCAAATAATACATTCTTAACCAGTGGGTCAAAGAGGAATTCACAATGGAAATTAGAAACATTTTTGAAATAAAAGAAAACAATAACACAATTTATGTGATGCAGCTAAGGCAGTGCCCAGAGGGGAATTTACATCAGTAAAAATATATACAAAAGAAAAAGAGAAAGATCTAAAACCAATAATCTAATCTATTTTAGAAACTGGGAAAAGGAGAACAAACAAAACCCAAAACAAGTAGAAGAAAGGAAATAATAAGGACTAAAGTGGAATTAAAGAAGTAAAGAATAAAAAAATAGGGAAAAATAAATGAAACCAAAAGTTGACTCTGAAAAAAACTGACAAAATTGGCAAACTTTTAACTAGACTGACCAGGAAAGAAAGACAGAATAATGAAATTACTAAAATGAGGGATGAATGAGGGGAATGATTACTACTAATTTTACAGAAATAAAAATAATTATAAGGGAATATTTTGAACACCTGTATGCCAATAATTAGATAACTTGGATGAAATGACAACTTCCTAGAAAGACATACAGATCAATAAGAAGTAAAAAGATTGTTAGCAATAAGAATTTTTCTTTAAATCTCCAACAAAGGAAAGACTAGGATCACTGGTCTACCAGAGAGTTAAAGAATTAACATCAATCCTTCATAAATTCTTCCAAAAAATAGAAGAGGGAACCCTTATCAATTATTTTCTGATATCAGTATTACTCTAATACCAACATCAGACAACAAACTACAAGAAAACTGAAGTCCAATATCGCTTATAAATATAGATCCACCTCAACAAAATACTAGCAAACTGAATCCAGAAATATTAAAAAGAGGATTAAACACTACAACCAAGTGGGACTTATCCCAGGAATGCAAGGCTGCCAGATTAATTTAACATCGAAAATCAATTAAAATGGATATTTTTTGCAGATACATGTGAGTCTTGCTTTTTTACTTTTTAATTTAGTATTCCAATCTCTGCCTTTTAAATGTGTATTTTGATCATTTACATTTAATGTATTTATCAAAATTATTGGGTTTAAATCTACCATTCTACTATTTGTTTCTGTTTGTCCTATCTTTTATTTACTTTCTCCTCTTTTCCTACCTTGTTTTGTATTAATTGAACATGTTTATTATTCAATTTTATCTCTTTTCTTGGCTTGTTATCTATGTCTTTTTTGTTGTACTATTCTAGTAGTTGCTGTAGGTTTATAGTATACATCTTTAACTTATAACAGTCTGTCTTAATGATTTCACACATAGTATAAGGACATTACAACAGTATATTTTCATTTTTCCTCTCATGACCTTTGTGCTATGGTTGTCATACAATTTACATTCACATATGTTACAAGCCCCATAATACATTTTTTTTTTACTTTTGCTTAAAAAAGGTGACTATCTTCTAAAGAGATTTCTAAAATAAGAAAAAAACTTTTATATTTACCCACATACTTACCATTTACCAAACTCTTAATTTCTTTGTCTAGATCCAGATTTTTAACTGGTATTATTTCCCTTCTTCTTGAATAGCTTTCCTTAACATTTATTGTAGCACAGGTTTGTTGATGATGACAGCTTCCCTGCTTTTATGTGTCTGCAGATACATTTATTTCACCTTTGCTTGTGAAACATTTTTTAAAAAATCTTTATTGGAGTATAATTGCTTTACAATGGTGTGTTAGTTTCTGCTTTATAACAAAGTGAATCAGTTATACATATATATATGTTCCCATATCTTCCCTCTTGCGTCTCCCTCCCTATCCCACCCTCCCTATCCCACCCCTCCAGGCGGTCACAAAGCACCGAGCTGATCTCCCTGTGCTATGCAGCTGCTTCCCACTAGCTATCTACCTTACATTTGGTAGTGCATATATGTCCATGCCACTCCCTCACTTTGTCACAGCTTACCCTTCCCCCTCCCCATATCCTCAAGTCCATTCTCTAGTAGGTCTGTGTCTTTATTCCTGTCTTACCCCTAGGTTCTTCATGACATTTTTTTTTCTTAAATTCCATATATATGTGTTAGCATATGGTATTTGTCTTTCTCTTTCTGACTTACTTCACTCTGTATGACAGACTCTAGGTCTATCCACCTCATTACAAATAGCTCAATTTCGTTTCTTTTTATGGCTGAGTAATATTCCATTGTATATATGTGCCACATCTTCTTTATCCATTCATCCGATGATGGACACTTAGGTTGTTTCCATCTCCGGGCTATTGTAAATAGAGCTGCAATGAATACTGTGGTACATGACTCTTTTTGAATTATGGTTTTCTCAGGGTATATGCCCAGTAGTAGGATTGCTAGGTCATATGGAAGTTCTATTTGTAGTTTTTTAAGGAACCTCTATACTGTTCTCCATAGTGGCTGTACCAATTCACATTCCCACCAGCAGTGCAAGAGTGTTGCCTTTTCTCCACACCCTCTCCAGCATTTATTGTTTCTAGATTTTTTGATGATGGCCATTCTGACTGGTGTGAGATGATACCTCATTGTAGTTTTGATTTGCATTTCTCTAATGATTAATGATGTTGAGCATTCTTTCATGTGTTTGTTGGCAGTCTGCATATCTTCTTTGGAGAAATGTCTATTTAGGTCTTCTGCCCATTTTTGGATTGGGTTGTTTGTTTTTTTGATATTGAGCTGCATGAGCTGCTTGTAAATTTTGGAGATTGATCCCTTGTCAGTTGTTTCATTTGCAAATATTTTCTCCCATTCTGAGGGCTATCTTTTGGTCTTGTTTATGGTTTCCTTTGCTGTGCAAAAGCTTTGAAGTTTCATTAGGTCCCATTTGTTTATTTTTGGTTTTATTTCCATTTCTCTAGGAGGTGGGTCAAAAAGGACCTTGCTGTGATTTATGTCATAGAGTGTCCTGCCTATGTTTTCCTCTAAGAGTTTGATAGTTTCTGGCCTTACATTTAGGTCTTTAATCCATTTTGAGCTTATTTTTGTGTATGGTGTTAGGGAGTGATTTAATCTCATACTTTTACATGTACCTGTCCAGTTTTCCCAGCACCACTTATTGAAGAGGCTGTCCTTTCTCCACTATACATTCCTGTCTCCTTCATCAAGGATAAGGTGACCATATGCATGTGGGTTTATCTCTGGTATTTCTATCCTGTTTCATTGATCTATCTTTCTGTTTTTGTGCCAGTACCATACTGTCTTGATTACTGTAGCTTTGTAGTATAGGCTGAAGTCAGGGAGCCTGATTCCTCCAGCTCCGTTTTTCGTTCTCAGGATTGCTTTGGCTATTCGGGGTCTTTTGTGTTTCCATACAGATTGTGAAATTTTTTGCTCTAGTTCTGTGAAAAATGCCACTGGTAGTTTGATAGGGATTGCAATGAATCTGTAGATTGCCTTGGGTATTAGAGTCATTTTCACAATGTTGATTCTTCCAATCCAAGAACATGGTATATCTCTCCATCTATTTGTATTCTCTTTACTTTCTTTCATCAGTGTCTTATAATTTTCTGCATACAGGTCTTTTGTCTCCTTAGGTAGGTTTATTCCTAGATATTTTATTCTTTTTGTTGCAATGGTAAATGGGAGTGTTTTCTTGATTTCACTTTCAGATTTTTCATCATTAGTATATAGGAATGCCAGAGATTTCTGTGCATTAATTTTGTATCCTGCTACTTTACCAAATTCATTGATTAGCTCTAGTAGTTTTCTGGTAGCATCTTTAGGATTCTCTATGTATAGTATCATGTCATCTGCAAACAGTGACAGCTTTACTTCTTCTTTTCCGATTTGGATTCCTTTTATTTCCTTTTCTTCTCTGATTGCTGTGGCTAAAACTTCCAAAACTATGTTGAATAAGAGTGGTGAGAGTGGGCAACCTTGTCTTGTTCCTGACCTTAGTGGAAATGCTTTCAGTTTTTCGCCATTGAGGATGATGTTGGCTGTGGGCTTGTCATATACGGCCTTTATTATATTGAGGAAAGTTCCCTCTACACCTACTTTCTGCAGGGTTTTTATCATAAATGGGTGTTGAATTTTGTCAAAAGCTTTCTCTGCATCTATTGAGATGATCATATGGTTTTTCTCCTTCAATTTGTTAATATGGTTAATCACATTGATAGATTTGCGTATATTGAAGAATCCTTGCATTCCTGGAATAAACCCCACTTGATCATGGTGTATGATCCTTTTAATGTGCTGTTGGATTCTGTTTGCTAGTATTTTGTTGAGGATTTTTGCATCTATGTTCATCAGTGATATTGGCCTGTAGTTTTCTTTCTTTGTGACATCCTTGTCTGGTTTTGGTATCAAGGTGATGGTGGCCTCGTAGAATGAGTTTGGGAGTGTTCCTCCCTCTGCTATATTTTGGAAGAGTTTGAGAAGGATAGGTGTTAGCTCTTCTCTAAATGTTTGATAGAATTCGCCTGTGAAGCCATCTGGTCCTGGGCTTTTGTTTGTTGGAAGATTTTTAATCACAGTTTCAATTTCAGTGTTTGTGATTGGTCTGTTCATATTTTCTATTTCTTCCTGATTCAGTCTTGGCAGTTTGTGCATTTCTAAGAATTTGTCCATTTCTTCCAGATTGTCCATTTTATTGGCATAGAGTTGCTTGTAGTAATCCCTCATGATTTTTTGTATTTCTGCAGTGTCAGTTGTTACTTCTCCTTTTTCATTTCTAATTCTATTTATTTGAGTCTTCTCCCTTCTTTGCTTGATGAGTCTGGCTAATGGTTTATCAATTTTGTTTATCTTCTCAAAGAACCAGCTTTTAGGTTTATTGAACTTTGTTATTGTTTCCTTCATTTCTTTTTCATTTATTTCTAATCTGATCTTTATGATTTCTTTCCTTCTGCTAACTTTGGGGATTTTTTGTTCTTATTTCTCTAATTGCTTTAGGTGCAAGGTTAGGCTGTTTATTCGAGATGTTTACTGTTTCTTAAGGTGGGCTTGTATTGCTATAAACTTCCCTCTTAGAACTGCTTTTGCTGTATCCCATAGGTTTTGGGTCGTCGTGTCTCCATTGTCATTTGTTTCTAGGTATTTTTTGATTTCCTCTTTGATTTCTTCAGTGATCACTTCGTTATTAAGTAGTGTATTGTTTAGCCTCCATGTGTTTGTATTTTTTGCAGATCTTTTCCTGTAATTGATATCTAGTCTCATAGCATTGTGATCAGAAAAGACACTTGATACAATTTCAATTTTCTTAAATTTACCAAGGCTTGATTTGTGACCCAAGATATGATCTATCCTGGAGAATATTCCATGAGCACTTGAGAAAAATGTGTATTCTGTTGTTTTTGGATGGAATGTCCTATAAATATCAATTAAGTCCATCTTGTTTAATGCATCAATTAAAGCTTGTGTTTCCTTATTTATTTTCATTTTGGATGATTTTTCCATTGGTGAAAGTGGGGTGTTAAAGTCCCCTACTATGACTATGTTACTGTCGATTTCCCCTTTTATGGCTGTTAGTATTTTCCTTATGTATTGAAGTGCTCCTATGTTGGGTGCATAAATATTTACAATTGTTATATCTTCTTCTTGGATCAATCCCTTGATCATTATGTAGTGTCCTTCTCTGTCTCTTGTAATAGTCTTTATTTTAAAGTGTATTTTGTCTGATATGAGAATTGCTACTCCAGCTTTCTTTTGGTTTCCATTTGCATGGGATATCTTTTTCCATTCCCTTACTTTCAGTCTGTATGTGTCTCTAGGTCTGAAGCGGGTCTCTTGTAGACAACATATATATGGGTCTTGTTTTTGTATCCATTCAGCCAGTCTGTGTCTTTTGGTGGGAGCATTTAATCCATTTACATTTAAGGTAATTATCGATATGTATGTTCCTATTCCCATTTTCTTAATTGTTTTGGGTTTGTTATTGTAGGTCTTTTCCTTCTCTTGTGTTTCTTGCCTAGAGAAGATCCTTTAGCATTTGTTGTAAAGCTGGTTTGGTGGTGCTGAACTCTCTCAGCTTTTGCTTGCTGTAAAGGTTTTAATTTCTCCATCAAATCTGAATGAGATCCTTGCTGGGTACAGTAATCTTGGTTGTACGTTTTTCTCCTTCATCACTTTAAATATGTCCTGCCAGTCCCTTCTGGCTTGCAGAGTTTCTGCTGAAAGATCAGCTGTTAACCTTATGGGGATTCCCTTGTGTGTTTTTCGTTGTTTTTTCCTTGCTGCTTTTAATATGTTTTCTTTGTCTTTAATTTTTGACAGTTTGATTAATATGTGTCTTGGCATGTTTCTCCTTGGATTTATCCTGTATGGGACTCTCTGTGCTTCCTGGACTTGATTAACTATTTCCTTTCCCATATTAGGGAAGTTTTCAACTAAAATCTCTTCAAATATTTTCTCAGTCCCTTTCTTTTTCTCTTCTTCTGGAACCCCTATAAGTCGAATGTTGGTGCGTTTAATGTTGTCCCAGAGGTCTCTGAGACTGTCCTCAGTTCCTTTCATTCTTTTTTCTTTATTCTGCTCTGCAGTCGTTATTTCTACTATTTTATCTTCCAGGTCACTTATTCGTTCTTCTGCCTCAGTTATTCTGCTATTGATCCCATCTAGAGTATTTTTAATTTCATTTATTGTGTTGTTCATCATTGCTTGTTTCATCTTTAGTTCTTCTAGGTCCTTGTTAAATGTTTCTTGCATTTTGTCCATTCTATTTCCAAGATTTTGGATCATGTTTACTATCATTATTCTGAATTCTTTTTCAGGTAGACTGCCTATTTCCTCTTCATTTGTTAGGTCTGGTGGGTTTTTATCTTGCTCCTTCATCTGCTGTGTGTTTTTCTGTCTTCTCATTTTGCTTATCTTACTGTGCTTGGGGTTTCCTTTTTGCAGCCTGCAGGTTCGTAGTTCCCGTTGTTTTTGGTGTCTGTCCCCAGTGGCTAAAGTTGGTTCAGTGGGCTGTGTAGCCTTCCTGGTGGGGGGACTAGTGCCTGTGTTCTGGTGGATGAGGCTGGATCTTGCCTTTTTGGTGGGCAGGCCCATGTCTGGTGGTGTGTTTTGGGGTGTCTGTGGACTTATTATGATTTTAGGCAGCCTCTCTGCTAATAGGTGGGGTTGTGTTCCTGTCTTACTAGTTGTTTGGCATAGGTGTCCAGCACTGTAGCTTGCTGGTCGTTGAGTGAAGCTGGGTGCTGGTTTTGAGAAGGAGATCTCTGGGAGATTTTTGCTGTTTGATATTATGTGGAGCTGGGAGGTCTCTTGTGGACCAGTGTCCTGAAGTTGGCTGTCCCACCTCAGAGGCACAGCACTGACTCCTGGCTGCAGCACCAAGAGCCTTTCATCCACACGGCTCAGAAAAAAAGGGAGATAAAGAAGAAAGAAAGAAAGAAAGAAAGGGAAAGAAATAAGATAAAATAAAATAAAGTAAGATAAAATAAAAGTTGTTAAAATAAAAATACTAAGAAAAAAAATTTTTTTAAAGGAAAAAAAAAAGATGGACGGATAGAACCCTAGGACAAATGGTGAAAGCAAAGCTATACAGACAAAATCTCACACAGAAGCATACACATACACACTCACAAAAAGAGGAAAAGGGGAAAAAATAATAAATCTTGCTCTCAAAGTCCACCTCGTCAATTTGGGATGATTCGTTTTCTATTCAGGTATTCCACAGATGCAGGTACATCATGTTGATTGAGGAGCTTTAATCCGCTGCTTCTGAGGCTGCCGGGAGAGATTTCCCTTTCTCTTCTTTGTTTGCACAGCTCCCGGGGCTCAGCTTTGGATTTGGCCCCACCTCTGCGTGTAGGTCGCTGGAGGGCGTCTGTTCTT
>NW_006782864.1:827802-837949 GCF_000442215.2 Lipotes vexillifer
CCGGAAGGGGGGTGTGGATAGTGACCTGTGCTCGCACACAGGCTTCTTGGTGGCAGCAGCAGCCTTAGCGTCTCATGCCAGTCTCTGGGGTCTGCGCTGATAGCCGCGGCTGGCGCCCGTCTCTGGAGCTCCTTTAAGCAGCGCTCTGAATCCCCTCTCTTCGCGCACCAGGAAACAAAGAGGGAAGAAAAAGTCTCTTGCCTCGTTGGCAGGTCCAGACTTTTCCCCGGACTCCCTCCCGGCCAGCCGTGGCGCACTAACCCCCTGCACGCTGTGTTCACGCCGCCAACCCCAGTCCTCTCCCTGCCATCTAAGCTCCGAAGCCCGAGCCTCAGTGCCCAGCCCCGCCTGTCCCGGTGGGCGAGCACACAAGCCTCTCGGGCTGGTGAGCGCCGCTCGGCGCCGATCCTCTGTGCGGGAATCTCCCCGCTTTGCCCTCCGCACCCCTGTTGCTGTGCTGTCCTCCGCGGCTCCGTAGCTCCACCCCTCCGCCACCCGCAATCTCTGCCCGCGAAGGGGCTTCCTAGTGTGTGGACACTTTTCCTCCTTCACCCCTCCCTCCCACTGGTGCAGGTCCCGCCCCTATCCTTTTGTCTCTGTTTATTCTTTTTTCTTTTGCCCTACCCAGGTACGTGGCGAGGTTCTTGCCTTTTGGGAGGTCTGAGGTCTTCTGCCGGCGTTCAGTAGGTGTTCTGTAGGAGTTGTTCCACATGTAGATGTATTTCTGGTGCATCTGTGGGGAGGAAGGTGATCTCCGTGTCTTACTCTTCCGCCATCTTCCCCTAGATCCCAACTTTTCCATGATTTAATAAAAGTCTCAAGAGAGTGTCTGAATTAAATGATAAAATTCAGGGTTTAAGGTGGCCACTCTAAGACATAAAAAAGGTGGAGCCAGATCAAGGATACACCATGATGGTTAATTAATTTCACTGTGTGTGTGTGTGTTTACTTGTAGCTTTTCTGTGTAGCTGGGGTTTACCAGCTGATAGAATATGTGCTCTTGTGATTTTTGGAACATGCTTGGACGGCTTCCTCTCTTGGATCACCCTGCTAGGCCGGGGTGGGGGCCTTGGGAATACTTAAGCGCAATTGTAATACACTCTTAATATTGGTCACTTAGTTTGTTTACATCAGGAAGGTCTAACTCTAAACGTGACATTTGGCAGCTCTCTTGCACGACTAACTCACATAACTAATTCTTCAAGCATCTCCAGTATCATTCCCTCTCCAGGTAAAGTTTAGAGAAGGGGAGTGGAATTTATGTAATAATGCTCTGATACCTTCTTCTTCTTTTTTTTTTTTCAGTAGTTGTGGCTCGCAGGCTCTAGAGCACAGGCTCAATAGTTGTAGCACACAGGCTCAGCTGCCCCCGCAGCATGTGGGATCTTCCCGGACCAGGGCTCGAACCCGTGTCCCCTGCGTTGGCAGGCAGACCTCCCAACCACTGCGCCACCAGGGAAGCTCCCTTCTTATATTTTTAAAATGACAACACTAACACATTAGGCTACCACCGTGTATCTGCTCTTGTCACTGTACTGAGTACAGCTGAGAGAGCTGGATAGGGCCTCGCATCCATCTGGTCGCATCACCCCACCTTAAGGAAGAAATGGCAGCCTGGACAGGTAAGGTGACTCCATTAGGGTCTCCCTGTGAAGGGGGCCGGTGGTGGTGTCAGTAGATCTCTCGACCCGCCATGGTGGCCTCCAGCACGCCGCCTTGAAGTCTCCTTTTAGGCCAGAGTCCACTTCCTTTCCCACAGGTTTGATCTCCTCTATGAGTTAATCTATGAGCTGGCATCTCTGCGTCTGGACATGGGGCTTCCCAGGCAGCATCTCTTTTCGATTCAAGGAAGAGGGAGGTGCTCTGATGTGAGAGCTCCAGGAAAGAGGGTGCTGGGGTTTGCAGATGGAGACTGTGCCTGGCCGGTGGCACGGCTGACACCCCTGTTGGAAGGTTTATGAAAGTCTGGGTGAGGCCTCGGGCACGAGCAGCTGTGCTCTGGCACGTTGCTGGGGGCATTGGTGGAGGGGGGGTTCTTTCTGGCACCCCCTGCCTGGACTCCTTCTGGCCCCATCCCTCATCCCCCTCCCCCGACCTCAGACCCAGGACGGCCCTGGCTTTGGGAAGACAGCCGTGCTCAACAAAGAATCGAGAAGGCCTGGGGTGGCCAAGCTCCGCCCAGGGGCCCTGACAGCAGCCTGACAGGCTCGGGGAGCGCAGCTCTCTGCATGGCTGGTGCAGATCAGGACCTGAGATTAACAAGATCTCAGCTATGCTCCAGCCGGTGAAACCCGAGCCCTAAGAGTTCTGTTCATTATTAGCTTTACCTCCTCCCAACCCTAAAAAATAAAAGGTGGAGATAACATTTAAGACCTGCAAGAAAGGGAAGTTGGGGGAATTCTCTTGGAATTAATGTTCTATTTTGCGTTTTTATGGATGGAGAATCTTCTGTATGATATATATTCTTTGATACTTGTTGAGACTTTGTTGGTTCCTAAGAAGAGGTTAGTTTTTGTAAATGTGCCATGAGTACTTGCAAAAAATAAATGTGTATTTTCTACAAGTATATTTCAGTATCTATCACTGTGCCCAGAGCATAGCAGGACTTAGCCAATACCCAGGTTGAATTAACCTTTTTTACACACAACACAGTGCCCGTATGGCAGCTTCAGACTATCTCTAACATTTTTATCTTGTGACATGCAAATTTGCTGGGACACGTGTGACCCAGAAACGTCTGACCCTGTAACATCAGAGCTGTGCGGGTGGGCTGTGTGGGGATCTGCCGGCAGCCCTCCAGAGGACAGGCTGCATTGGGATCAGCTGGGGAGTTTTTTAAAGATGCGGCTTCTGGGTCCCACCCCAGGCCTGTGAATCGGAATTTCTGAGGATGGGTCCAGAATCCGACCTTTTAAGAATGCCTCCTACTCTCGATTCTGCTGCACACTGACACTTGAGAGCTACTCACCAGAAAACGTCATCTAAGTGACTTTTCAGGTTTTCTTCTTTGAAAGAACAAGATCTGTATCATTTTAGGTAAAAGCAGTCTTACTTTCTGGGCCTCCCCACTGGTCCCCAAGGTTTGCTGTACACGTGGAAATGTTGCTCTCTGGAAGAAGAAAATCAGTGTGCGTCGTCCCTATGGTACTTCAGTAGTTGCTATTATCTACATTTTCCGATTAGATCCTCACCACAATCCTGTGGGATGCTGTAGTGGGGTGAATAGTGGCCCCCAAAAAGGTCTGTCTCCTAACCCCTGGTACCTGTCAATGCAACCATCTTTGAAAAAGAGTCTTTGCAAGATGTGATCAAGTTACGGATCTCAGGATGAGTTTACCCTGGATTACCCAGTAGGATCTAAATTGAATGAGCGGCTTCCTTATAAGAGACAAAGAGGAGAAGACACAGGCAGAGAGCAGAAGGCCACGTGAAGACAGAGGCAGAGGCTGGAGTGATGGTGCCACAAGCCAAGGAACACCTGGAGCCCCCAGAAGCTGGAAGAGGCGAGGAAGGATCCTCCCCTAAAGCCTTCAGAGGGAGCATGGCCCTGCCCACACCTTGATTTTGGACTGCTGGCCTCTGGAACTATGAGGTTGTATTAAACCACCAAGTTTGGGGTAATTTCTTAGAGCAGTCATAGGAAACTAATACCGATTGGTATTGTTATTCCCATTTACAGTTATAGAGCTGGGTCTACTATAGTGGAATACATTTTATAACTGCTGCGTCCTGGGACAATGGTAACCTTGAATTGACTCTTCCTTTGAGGAGATTTATGATTTAAACACATTTCTTTCTGCCTTGTTGGGCCCAGAGATAATTGCTGCTCATTTACTGCAGTGAAAAGGCTGGGGAAGTTACAAAATCCCCAAAGTCCTGTGTAGGAATCACTCTGGCTGGGAAAGTGTGGTACTTAGTGATGTGCATGGCACAGCTGACAACAGCACCCCCAGACAGGGATGTGGCTGTAATCCCATACTCCCAGAGCAGGGAGCTTGCCTGATGTCAGCCTGAGCCCTAAGCAGGGCAATCTCCTGGGCTTTCACTTGTCTCTGGTACTGTGTTCATCATTTCAACTCCCTGTACAAATTAGCCATGGCCCCCTCAGCTCACGTGAGAGACGCACCGTGAATGATAATGAAGTTAGTGCTAACCGTGGCCCTTTTCAGTAACAACCTTCTAAAAATATATTGAACTTATAAAGTATTCATGGATCTAAAAAGCACTTGAGTATAGCTTTAAGGTGAAAGCATTGCCTTTAGAATCAGACAGACCTAGATTGGAATCCTAACTCAGCCATGCAGTTGCTCTGACGGGCCTGTAAGCAAGTTACTTAACCAGCCTGCGGGCCAATGTCCTCACTTCCAAAACTGGGTCTCACCTCTTAGGGTTGCTGTGAAGATTAAAAGAGAGATGGTACAGGGCTTAGCCTGGTGATTGGCTGAGAAGTGCTGAGTGAGCATTGCCACTATTATTCAACGTCTGAACATTTCAGTGAGCTTGACCCCAGCCCAGGTTCTAAGGCTTTCTCTTTTTCTTAAAATGTTTGTGGACAAAAGGTTGTACAGTTCATTTGAGCCTCTCTTATGAGCTATTTATTAAATGTTTCTTTGTGGTCTAAAATGATCATTGAATTTGAATACTCCCCTTCTGCTATTTTATTTTTCTAGGGTGGGAAATGTCAATTGGGGTGGATTTGAAATACTACTGACTAGGGATATTAAACATGTGAGTGTTTAATGACAGTGAGTTTTTTTAATATAAAAAGACAAAGCCAAAAAAAAAAAAAAAAAAAACAAACAAGCAGATGGGATCATTAAATTATTGATAATGTTTTGCTGCAATGATTTATAAATAATACATGTTTAAAGGGTTATTTCCTTTACATTTCTTTAGGGACAACTAAAGAGTCTTCTCGTTTGGAGTTTAAAGAGAACAGACAGGTGGAAAAAGTCAACGAAATGTTCATTCGTGCAGTTTCTATGCCCCAAACCCCTGAAACTTCCAATAAAAACATAACAAATTTTATGCAACCATATCAAATAGTCTCCTTTATTTTTAGAGCAGAATGAAGCAATGGCTTTAATTTAGCATCTAGGGAGGAAAAGCTTAAAATATAGTAATACAAAGTTTCATATTAAACAGTATCACTTTTTTTTCTCAGAAAACCTCCAAATTGAAGTTCGCTTCTATGAAGTTCGCTTCTATGAATAAAAACCAAAAAGGAACCCAACAATTAGTCTCTGAAGGCTATCAATTTCCAGACACATTAGCTCTTTAGAATATGTTATTTTAAAAAGGGAAAATGTGGAGTGACTAGGGACAGATCCTGGGAAACGATAAAGCCAGCTACGGTTACTGTCTGCCCAGCTGCCCTCCACAGGTCTGGGGCCCACGGGTATTATATGGCACATGGTGTTTGATGCACATAGGTGGGCAGGGGGGAGCATAGGATCCATAGTTTTTATCAGATGTTTATGGTCTTGAAGAAAGTTAAGATCCATGGCTTCTTCCTTTTTCCTTTTGGAACTGGCTGAGAGGAATAAGGGGGTGAGAGGGTGCAGGTTATGCGGGGAAGGAAGAACACCCGGCCAGCTCGTCCCGTGTCAATTAACCTCTCACCTCCCTGCAGCCTTTCCACCTCCATAAACCGTGATCAGCACTCAAAACTGGTTCAACAAGGCTAAACAAGACAGGAATAAAGACACAGACCTACTAGAGAATGGACTTGAGGATATGGGGAGGGGGAAGGGTAAGCTGTGACAAAGCGAGAGAGTGGCATGGACATATATACACTACCAAACGTAAGGTAGATAGCTAGTGGGAAGCAGCCACATAGCACAGGGATATCAGCTCGGTGCTTTGTGACCGCCTGGAGGGGCGGGATAGGGAGGGTGGGAGGTAGGGAGACGCAAGAGGGAAGAGATATGGGAACATATGTATGTGTATAACTGATTCACTTTGTTATAAAGCAAAAACTAACACACCATTGTAAAGCAATTATACTCCAATAAAGATGTAAAAAAACCCCCAAAAAACTGCTTATAGAACGTGAATGTGAAACGGTATCCAGCAACCGCAGGGAGAGACAAATTGTCTTTAAATCTTTTGTTACTTGAATTAAAAAAAATTCTTTTCTTTGGAAGTGTGCTTATTTTTTTCCCCTGTATATTTGGTTTTAACCTCTTTCTCTGCAATTTTCAACAGCGGTTTGAAGCAGGCTATAAACCCATAATTCAGTGACAAAACTCAAGCATTTTTCTGATGATGAGGGGATAGTTTAAATGTTTTCTTTGAATGGGAGAATGTATTTTCTTCACAAGCTGTTAAAATATATTCTTCCTGAATATATTTAAAATATATTTTAAAAATATATATTTAAAGTATATTCGGGCCTGAAAGTGACTTAGTTGTGTTACCTATTTGTACTGGTAAGAGAGGGAGTGAAAATTCCATGAAAAATTGGGCAGGGAGAGATTAAACGATTTATGTTACCAAATTTAATCACATTTCTCTGATGAGGACAGGGCTGAGGGAGCTTCAGTAACTTGCTCGGCATCCGCCAAGTGAGCATCAGGGCCAGGGTCTAAATCCGGGTGTGACTCCAAAGTCCACATTCTTTCCTCTGCCTTCTTCCCCTCTGGTGAGGCTCCTCTGTGACACCCCTTCCCCACTCTGCACCTGGGCAACGAGGACAGATGCCTGCAGTTTCCTGGAGGAAAGGGGGACCGTCCCAGAGAATCCCTCCCCTACAGGGGTTCTTTATGCTGACAGGTGATGGCCATAGAAAAGGATGGTTGGATAAAACAAAAGACCTGAGACCACAGTTTTCCTGAAAGACTGTATCCATTAGAAAGTGTGAAGAACAAACCATTCAAAGTCTAGGCAATAGAAAGTGTTGGAGCTTTGAAAACAGCCAACCTGATTTGGGTTTTACCCTAAAAACTAGGGAGGCACTGCCCCATTTGGGGATGTGAGGTGGCTTTTTATCCATAATGATAAAGTGTTGCGCTGACGCCTTCTCTCTGCAAACTCCACAGGACACTTCAGCAAAGGACAAAAAGCCCATCTGCTAAGAGGAGAATTTGAGTAACATCTTAAAGTGACATATCTGAGGCACCCAGCCCAATGCCTGGTCAAAGTTTGGTGCTAAATAAATGATCGTTCCTTTTTCGTTCCCACAAGAGATATGAGGCCAATAGAATTTTGAGGGAAACCGTTAGTCTGAAGTCTGCACAATTGCCAAGTGTACAGTTTCTGTGATGATGTCATGGAATGTTTTGATAGGAGGTCCCTGAGAGACCATCTTAGGCTCTGACTCCTTTCCCCCAGCTTTATTGAAGTATAGTTGATGAATAAAATGTGTGTATATTTAAGGTGTACAATGTGATGATTTAACATATGTCACATTGCGAAATGCTCACCACAATCAGCCCAACACATCGTCACTCAGTTACCGCGTGTGTGTGTGTGTGTGTGTGTGTGTGGTGGAGAGGTGGTAAGAACAATTGAGGTCTATTTTCGTAGCAAATGTCAAGAATACGATAACTGTAGTCACCACCGTACTGTACATTAGATCACCAAAACTTGTTCATCTGGTGACTGCAAGTTTGTAGCCTTCAACCGACATCTTCCCGTTACCCGCACCCCAGCTCCTAGCAACTACCGTTCTGCGCTCTGCTTCTATGAGTTTGACTTTTTTAGATTCCACACAAAAGTGAGATCATACAGTATTTGTCTTTCTCTGGCTTATTTCACTCAGCATAATGTCTTCCAGTTTCATCCATGTTGTCGCAGATGGCACGATTTCCTTTCTCATGGCTGAATAATATTCCATCATGTATATGTATATTACAACTTCTTTATTCATTCATCCATCGATAGACACCAGGTTGTTTCCATATCATGTGAATAATGCTGCAATGAACGTAGGAATTCAGTTATCTCTCTGAGAAGTTGATTTCATTTCCTTTGGATATATTCCCAGAAGTGGGATTGTTAGATCATATGGTCATTCTATTTTTTAATTTTTTGAGGAACCTTTATACTGTTCTCCATAGTGCCTGCAGCAATTTACATTCCAAACAATGCACAAGGGTTCCCTTTTTTCCAGGTCCTCACCAACACTTATTACCTCTTGTCTTCTTATAATACCACCTTAATAGGTGTGAGGTGATAGCTCATTGTGGTTTGATTTGCATTTCCCTAAGGATTAGTGGTGCTGAGCCCCTTTGCATATACCCATTGGCCGTCTGTGTCTTTGGAAAAATGTCTGGGCAGGTCCTATTTTTCAACTGGGATGTATTTATTTGCTATTGAGTTTTATGAATTTCTTACATATTTTGGATATAAACCCCTTTCCAGATACATGGTTTGCAAATATTTCCCCCCATTCTGTAGGTTGCCTTTTCATTTTGTTGCTAACTCCCCCTTAACCAACACCAAAATCTGACCAGAAGGCCTAACTCATCAGAATGTTACTGACACTAAACTTATAGAGGAAAGAAGCAAATGATAAGAAAACCAGTTGGCGACAAGGATGTATAAATAAACATTAAACATGTTACTGACACTAAACTTATAGAGGAAAGAAGCAAATGATAAGAAAACCAGTTGGCGACAAGGATATATAAATAAACATTGAACCGTCTAGACAGCATCGTGTGTTCAGTACTCATTCTTCTCATTCTCAGACAGCTAATCTCTAGTCCTGGAGGGTGATTCCTAAACTCAGAAGGACGAGGCATTAGAAGTCAGACAAAACCAAATTAATCCTGTTCTCTGTGAGGCACACTTTACCAGGACTCCTGTTCTACAATGTTTTCTGGTAACAAGGTTAAGCCCTGATGAGCTAGAGATCTCAGTGAATCAGAATACACTGGTTGGGACCTGGCAGGCGCTTTACCCACAGCTGGAGCTCAGGAGACGTGTGTTTGTTCCCCTCAGGACCAGGGCTGGGAAAAGATGCACTACAAAGATGCACTAAGCACATCACAGTTTTCTGTGCCCTCCCGGTGCTGTCTGCCCAACACCCCCATCCTGCTTCTCCTCTCGTTCCTGCACGAGAAGAGATGTAGGGTGTCAGCAAATGGGCTGACTCATCTGACATCAGATTGAGTCCTTTTTATTTGCCCTTTTGGTTGGCCTCAGTCTCTGATATTGGGAACGACCATATTATGTTTGTGAAGGTTTTCATTTCACAGAAGACACTTGGACTGCAGAGGACTCTGGTGATTTAAAGGTCCGGTGTGAGTGGCTGCCTGATAGCTCTTTGTTTTCCACAATCCTTTGACTAGAAAAAGAAATCAGAGTGTGTTTTAAACATGCTGCCTCGTGAGGGACAGGGATTCCTTCACTTTGGGCTGTGTCTCTGGTGGCATGTATTCACACTTTGCTTCAGAGGTAGGTTTTATTTCTGCTTGTTCTCATATTCCCTTTTTAGCTACATGTATTTCCTAGTTTTATTTTTCTCCTTTTCTAGTTGTGCTTGACTGAGCAGAGATGAGATATGCTACGGATAAATATGTAGCATGTCTGCACAGGAATTACTCCTCTTATAACTGCTAATTATTCATTTTTAGTTGGTTGGCTTAACATGTAAAATGAGATTTCAGGGGGATGGGGTGGGGAGGACAAGGAAACATTGTAAACCATGTTTTATTTTATTTTCCCAATGAAAAATAGGCAAAAATAACAATGGTACAGTTTTCTATCCGTCTCCGCTATGGATGTATTCAACTTCTTTACCTGTATTTAATATTTTTTCAAAACTGTGGTTTATTAGCTGATACTATTCCTCAGTCTATGAACCCTTCCATTTTGTAGGTAATCATCTTCATTTTGGGAAATGTGTCCTAAGAGTAAGATCATTTATTTTCAAAGTTAAGGCTTAGAAACGGACAGCTGCTGCTCTGTCCATGTCCACAAAGCCACATTTCCACATGCTGTCGGCTTTGCAGGGACTTGCTTGTCAAGACACAAGGAGGGTTTATCTGAAATGTCTCAAAGGAAAAGAAAATCCTCAAAGGAGGAAAATGGGTAGCAGGAGGATTTTTTAATTATCTGTTTTATGTAGAAATATTTCTATCTTTATTAATTACGATGGCAGACAATGATGTTTTACATCTAAGATTGCTCTCTCCTGCTG
>NW_006782864.1:838007-888958 GCF_000442215.2 Lipotes vexillifer
CCTGCTGAAATCTGTGTTTCCAAATGCATGTCAAACAACACTTTTTATTTAGTAAGATAACAGCTATCCTTTCCTTTGTTTTTGCCTAATGAGTTGTTCAGCCCCTTAAATTTTTTTTCTTTCAGGGTATAAATCCCTTTGGGAAATTTACAGAATAGTATTTCAGGTATCAAATTTGAATTCTGTAAGGAAAAATATAGAGGGGGCCTTAATGAGATGAATTATGTCAAATGAAAGCAAGTAACCTACATTTAGTGCATTCTTGGGAAAATACAAAGAGACATGCATTATATTATTGTCTAAATTTAATGACTGAAAGTGCTATTGTTTAAGAACTTTGGGGATTCTATAAAAAATATTTTAAGTAAATTTTCCTTAAAAACTTTGCACTCTCACACATCTCCAAGGATTGAAATTCAAAGTTGATTTTAAAAAGGAGGAGGGCTTAAGACCTTAATGAAATTACTAGTTATTTAAGTTTGATTGAAGAAGGTTCCCCAGCTACACACCCTGCTGGTTGTAGAAACAGAGACCAGTCAGATCAGTATGTTGACAAGAAAGGGCAGGACTTTTCTTTAATTACCGGATCAGTAAGACGGTGAGTTCTGTTCAGTGACATAACTGAACATCTCAAGGCTGTGTCTATTTATCCCTTTACACTGTGCTGCCATAGACTTTAGAAGTGCTCTTACTAACATCATTTTGTTTGCTAGCACACTAGCCCTGAGATGCTGGTATTACTCTTTTCATCTCGGTGGTGAAGGGGAGCATGGCCAGGAGGGGCAGGTGCAGTGGTGCTGGGGGTAAGCTGGTGTCCCGCACCCGCCTTCCCGGGATGGAAACCCCTGGAACCTCCCTACCAGCCAGCATCCTTTCTGCTTCTCTAACCCCTCTCTCTGTATGGTGCTGCAGGATGTGCAGGCTGTGCGTCTGAGGAGAGGCTCTTTCACAAACTGTTTGCTCGTTATAACCAGTTCATCAGGCCCGTGGAAAACGTTTCCGACCCAGTCACTGTGCATTTTGAAGTGGCCATCACGCCGACGTGGTAAGCGCAGGGTGGGCACCACGAGGCCTCGGAGGCCCCAACTCTGAAGGGTCCAAGCAATTCCCACTCACTGCACTGGGTAAATAAAGGGATTTTTTAACACAAACAGAAAAAAATCTACAGAGTTCCGCCCTTCAAAGCCAGCCCGTTGGGAGGGATCCACTCTCCCCAGGGTTGCAGTCATTATTCTCCTTAAGGCGATGTTTTTCTGGAAATGCTCTCACAACCAGTTTATGAAACAAAGAAGCCAAGAGGCATTTGAAGGGGGAATACAAAGGGAGCTAACTTCATTGTGCACCTATTATGCACCAGTGTCCACACTTAGTGGCCGTCATCTGCATTTTACAGCTGGGGAGAGGAAATCTCAGATAAGAAACTTTCCCAATGTCATACAATTACAGATGGTGGCACTGGGGTTCAATCAGCACTGTTCAACCCCAAAGCTCATGCTCTTTTGACTCTGTATAAGAAGAATTGCTTTAAGTCTCCTTTGTTATAGAAGAAAGAGAAAATTCACCTTGTTTCACATAGGGTTCCATCCAGCCCTGAAAAACTGATGGGAATTTGGAGGTCTTAGTTTAATTTATTGCTACCCTGTTTAAGGGGCAAGGAGGACTAGAGTTCTTTCTTTTGAATAATCTTCACACCCTAGTTGCTGGGAGAGGAGGTGTGGGACCTGATACCCTAACAGAGGACAGGGTTCTGGGCTCCAAGGCATGGCAGGGCACAGGCTGGCCTGAGGCACTGGACCTGGACCAAATTCCAGGAATAGGCCGGCTCAGCACGTAAGGGGTAAGGGACGTCCTGAGCATCTCTGAGACAATGGTGCACAGACCGAGGGAGTAGCCCAGGCCCTGGACGGCGGCAGGGGGGGCCTCCTTCCTCTCAGCTTTGCCTGGGGAAACAGTGGTGGCTCCAGGTGCACCTGGGGGAAGACCTCAGTTATGGATATGAAGTCCGGGCTCACCATGTTTCTCCGGTCCATGCTTCCCAGTGGACTGGGCTGACCCTGACCTGATCCTCTAGCTTCTGGCCCAAGCTGGAAGTATGTATATGCTGATAAATACTGGTTTAAAAAAAAGTAAGCCAGATGTTTTATCTCACTTAGATGGGCCCACTAATTCCTTTAATAAACATTTATTTAGTACCTATTCTAATCCCGCCTCCCCTCTCCCCTCAAATAGCTTAGCACTGGTTACTGGTCTCCTACCAGGCTGGAAGCCACACTTGGTATGAATTGGGCTGTTATGAATGGAGAACTGGACTGAGTGACCCCTAAATTTGTGATACAGCATCACTTCAAATCCATGATCTATACACCCTTTCAGGACATTGTTCTGAAGATGGTGGGTGGAGGATTGCTGAATACAGATTTTGGTATTTGCATTTGGCTGCTATCAGAGATCGAAAAACACATACATGCTCTCTCAGCTTATATAAAACAAGTTTATTTCTTTCTTATGTAATAGAAATCTAAAGGTTAACAGCCCAGGTTAATACCAGGTGGCTTCGTGGTAGTGGTTGCATCACGGTGTTTGGTTGCCCAGGTTGTGCACTGCACAACTCCTGAGGATGTTAATCACATGAGCTATGATGCTAAAAGCATAAACTGTGACAGGGACCAAGGTTCCTTCTATCTTTCTATGTCACCATCCTTAGCATGTGATTTCTTCCCTCAGTGTTGCCTTGTGGTCCAGGATAACTGCTGATTTTCACTCATCATATTCACATTCTTGGAAAGAAGCAGGAGGAAGAGAGAAAGGGGCATATACCAGACATCTGTGACTTCCTTAAGGAGTTTTATTAGAAGTCCTACTGACAGATTCTGCTTCCTAGCTCATTGACCACCCCTAGCTGCAAGAGAGTCTTGAGAAATGTAGTTTTTTAACTGAAATTTTATTTATTGAAATAATCATAGATTCACTTGCAGTAAGAAATAATAGAGCCCTTGTCTACTTTCTTTGACCAATGGTAACAACTACTGTATCTTTCATTTCTAAAATTTTGTCATTTCAAGAAAGCTATACATAAATGGAATCACACAGTATGTAACCTTGTGGACTGGCTTTTCCACTCAGCATAATTCTTTAGAGATTCATCCAAGTTGTTGCTTGTATCAATAGTTCATTTCTTCTTTTTTTTTCTTCCAGTTTTACTGAGATATATTTGACATACAACACTGTATAAGTAAGGTGTGCAGCATAGTGATTTGACTTACATACATCATGCAGTGGTTGCCACAATAAGTTTGGTGAGTCATTTCTTCTTATTGTGAGTAGTATTCCATGGTATTGGTGGAGCACACTTTGATTGACCTTTCACTGGTTGAAGAACATTTGGGCTGATTCCAGTTTTGGTCTTTTACAAATAAAGCTGCTATGAACATTTGTGTACAGGTTTTTGGGTGAACATTAATCGTTATTTCTCTGGGATAAATGCCCAGGGGTGCAATTCCTGGGTCATGTGGTAGTTGTGTGTTAGTTTTAAAAGAAACTGCCAAAATGCTTTCCAGAATGGCTGTACCCTTTTACATTCCTACCGGCAATATGTGAGTGATCCAGTTTATCTACAGCTTTGCCAGTATTTGGTATTGTCACTGTTTTTTATTTGAGTTATATTAGGTATGAAACGATATCTCATTGTGGTTTTAATTTGCATTTCCCTAATGATTAATGATATGAAACCTCTTTTCATGTGCTTATCTGCAATCTGCATATCCTCTAAGGTGAAATGTTTGCTCATGTCCTTAAGCCCATTTTCCAGTTGGATTGTTTGTTTTTACTATTTAGTGTTGAGAGTTCTGGCTATATTCTAGATGCAAGTGCTTTGCCAGTTTTGTGGTTTGCAAATATTTTATCCCAGTTTGTAGCTTATCTTTTCTTCCTCTTCACATGGTCTTTCACATGAAGTTTTTAATTTTCATGCAGTCCAATTTATCAATTTTTCCTTTTATATGTTATGCTTTTGGCATCAAGCCTAGTAATTCTTTGCCTTATCCCAGATCCTATAGGTTTTCTCCTATGTTTTTCTAAAAGTTTTATTTATGTCTTATGTTTAAGACTATGATCCATTTTGAGTTAATTTTTATATAAGATATGAGACCTAGATTTTTGTTTTTTAGACCTGTGGGTGTCCAATTGCTCCTGCACTATTTGTTAAAAAGGCAATCCTTTTCCCACTGAATGGGTTTTGCACCTTTGCGAAAAATCAGTTGAACATGTTTGTGTGGGCCTATTTCTAGGTCCTCTATTCTGTTTCATTGATCAGTGTGACTATCCCTCCACCAACACTGCACTATCTTGATGACTGTAGCTGTAGAGTAAGACTTAATATTGGCTGGAGTGATTCCTGCCACTTTGTTCTTATTTGTCAAGATTGTCTTAGCTATTCTGAGGCCTATGCCTAGAATAAGCTGCCTATGTCCACAAAAAGCATTGCCCTGATTTTGATAGGAGCTGCATTAAACCTGCAGATCAGTTTGGGGAGAAGTGACATCTTTACTCTGTTGAGTCTTCTAGTCCATGAATGCAGGATGTTTCTCCATTTATTTAGCTCTTCTTCCTTCAGGATTTTGTAATTTTCAGTACACAGATCCCATACACGTATTGTTACATGTATACGTAAGTATTTTCTTTTATCTGGGAGTGACTGAAAATAATATTATGCTTTTTTTATTTTAAACCCTACATTTGTTTATTTATTTATTTTGGCTGCGTTGGGTGTTCGTTTCTGTGCAGGGCTCTCTCTAGTTGTGGCAAGCGGGGGCCACTCTTCATCGCGGTGTGCGGGTCTCTCACTATCGTGGCCTCTCTTGTTGCGGAGCACAGGCTCCAGACGCGCAGGCTCAGTAGTTGTGGCTCACGGGCCTAGTTGCTCCGCGGCATGTGGGATCTTCTCAGACCAGGGCTCGAACCTGTGTCCCCTGCTTTAGCAGGCAGATTCTCAACCTCTGTGCCACCAGGGAAGCCCTATTATGCTTTTAATTTTGGTTTCTCCATGCTCATTGTTAGTATATAGAATTTTAAGACTTTTGTATATTGATCTTGTATCCTAAGATCTTGCTGAACTCACTTAGTTTCAGCATTTTTATAGATTCCATGGGATTTTCTTTGTAGGCAACCTTATAATCTGCAAATAGAGATAGTTTTATTTCTTCCTTTCCAGTCTATGCCTTTCCCCCCTTTTTCTTGCTTCATTTCAGTGGCTAGAACTTCCAGTACTATGCTGAATAAGAGTGGTGACAACAGACATCCTTGTCCTGTTCCCAGTCTTAAGGAAAAAGCATTCAGTCTTTCACCATTTGGTATAAAGTTAGGTGTAGCTGTTTTGTAGATGCTCTTATCAAGTTGAGGAAATTTCCCTTTATTCCTAGTTTCACAGAGTTTTTAATCATGAATTGATGTTGAGTTTTGTCGAAAGCTTTTTCTCCATCAATTGATATGATCACATGGTTTTTCTTCTTTAGTTTGTTGATATGGTAAATTACATTGATTAATTTTCGAATGTTGAACCAGCCTTGCATCCCACTTAGTTACGGTGTATAACTTTTTATACATTGTTGGATTCAGTTTGCTAATATTTTGTTAATGATTTTTGCATCTAAGTTCATGAGAGATATTGATCTGTCATTTGCTTTTTTCATAATGTCTTTGTTTGGGTTTGTGTCAGGATAATATTAGCTTCACATAAAGGATTTGGAGTTGTTTCCTCCTATTCTATTTTCTGGAAGAGATTGTGGAAAGTTGGTATTGATTTTTCTTTACATATTTGGTAGAATTCTTCAGGGAAACTTACTGGGCCTGGAGATTTCTTTCCCAGGAGCTTTTTAATTATAAACTCAATTCTTAAATGGCTATAGGGTATTCAGACTGTCTATTTATATCACTTTTCAGATTCTTTTCCCTTGTTGTTTATTACAAAATATTAAGTATATTTCCCTGTGCTATACAGTAGGTCCTTGTTAGTTAGTTTGGTTTTTGAGGAATGGGCCCATTTCTTTTAAATTGCCAAATTTATGATAAAATTAAAGTTGCTCATGGTATTATCTAACTTTTTAATGGCTATAGGATCTGTAATGATAGCTCCTGTTTCATTCCTGATATTGGTGAATTGTGTCTTCTCTCTTTTTATTTTTGTCAGTCTTGCTAAAGGTTTATCAATTTTGTTGTTTTTACCCCAAAGAATCAGCTTTTTGTTTCATTGATATTCTTTATTGTTTTCCTTTTCAACTTTATTGATTTCTGTTTTACCTTTATTTTTCCTTCTTTGTAATTGCTTTGGGTTTATTTTGTGCTTGTTTTTCTAATTTCTTGAGGTAGAAACTTGTGTTATTGACTTGAGACTTTTTCTCATTTCTAATGTAAGCATTTAGCTATACATTTTCTTCTTAGCACTTTTTTTAGCTATGTCCCTCATATTTTGTTATATTGTATTTTTGTTCCCATTCAGCTCTATGTGTTTTAAAGAATTTCCTTTGAGACCTTCTCTTTGACCCATGGATTATCTAGAAGTTCAGTTTCCGTGGGTTTAGAGATTTTCCTGTTGTCTTTTGGTTATTGATTTCTAGTTTGATTCCATTATGGTCAGAAACACACTATGATTCCAATTCTTTTAAATTTGTTGAGGTTTGTTTTATGGCCTCTGATAAGGATATGCTCTGCGTTGGTTAATATTATACGCATGCTTGAAAAAATGTGTATTCTGGTGTTTTTGAGTGGAGTATCTATATATGTCAATTAAATTCTGCTGGTTGATCACGTTGTTCAGATTTTCCCAATTTTTGCTGATTCTGTTGAGTTTACTGAGTTCTATTGGTAGCTGAGAGAGGGATATTGAAGTCTCTAACTGTAATTGGGGATTTGTCTGTTTCTTCTTTCAGCTCTATCAGTTTTTGTTCCATATAATTTGAGACTCTGCTGTTTGGTGCATATATGGTCAGGGTCATTGTGTCTTCCTAGTGGATTGATCCTTCTTTCATTATGTAATGTCCCTCTTTGTCTTTAGTAACATTTTTCCTCTGCATCTGCTTTGTCCAGTATTAATATAGCAATTCTTATTGGTGTATTAGAGTCTACTTGTCCTCATGTGGGGAACCAGAAGTCCCTGTGGGCCATATTCATTGTTGTCACTGAGCCATGGTGAGGTCTGGGAGTGACTGTGATGCAGTACAGCCCAGATGCACAATTACCAACTCCCTTCTAGAAGACTATAGGCCGTCTGCTGCTGTTTGGGCCTCAGGCTTGGCCTTAGAGCACCAGAGAGCTCTACATGGAAGGGTGTTTGCTGCTGCATATAATGAACTTGGCCACAAAGTCTAATGAGTGGATGATCTTCAGAGTAAGTGTATTTCCACTGTCCCCCTCATGGGGCCAGGACAAAGCCCCTGCCCAGTGTTTTCGATGGCCTGGCATATCTGACATGACGAACACGAAGGCTTTCAAAATGTAACCCACCTGGCCTTTCTGATCTCAGTCTCTGAGTCTGTTGCTGCTGCTCCAGAATCTAGTCCATTTGAAATTGTAACTCCAATCCTTTAATTGAACCAGGTGTCAACTACTTTATTTTCCCAAGAAGAAGACACAGGGTGATGGTCCCAGGAACGTGGGGTTGTACTGTGGGTCTCTGGCCTCCTTCAGCTGGGCTGTCTGATAGCAGTTCCCATAACCATAGGTGCGGTTTGGCATTGGATGGAGAATGCGACTTTCCAGACCCGGTCCTGACCCATAAACTTGGCTGACACCTCTGAGAGTGTCCATCCACCATGAAGCAGGTCCACACCACATGGAGGTTCACCAGGCTGTGGAAGTATAGATGGGGAGACAGGAATACTGTCGGGATGATATTGCCAACTGATTTTAATTCTCAGAATACAACGTTCTAGTTCACAGTGTGCACTAGTTCTCTAAACAGTGTATTAGTGGACAGAGAGGAAGCAGTCATTGGAAGATGCTTATGACTGTTACCTCCGAGACATTTCTGGACTGCTAGAGCTAGTCCATTCCTGACTGGCAGCCAATGGATTTATTGACATGGCCCCTGCTTAAATCTGCTGGTCACAAGGTATGAGCAGAAGACACTGTCCTTAGACTTGGGTAATTGTAAAGTCATGGATAAGTAATAGTCCATTTCTTTGCTTGCCCTGACCAATAGAAAACCATGAATGTAACTCCTTTTGTTGACCTTTTAAAACCCTGGGGCTTATCATGACTTGACACAAATCCCTTTGAAGGAGAAAGCTGGTGAGGTCTCCAGGTAGCGTTTTCTGGGGGGCATGGAGAACTGCAGAGCAGCAAACCAGAGTGGGCTGGTGTCCAGCCCTGGCCACAGCTTCCTCAACCAGTGTGAGGTGTTTACTCTCGAAGGTGCTCATGTGTCTGGGGAAACAAGGTTGGTAAGTTTTGGGAACCCACTGCCGGCCACTGGGTGACCATCAATAGCCTCCAAGTGTTGCGCTGTGAGACTGCTGAAGGTTCTGGATGTGTCTTCAGTAGCTGCTCCACTGAGAGGTGGTAGCTGATTAGGAACACATTATATTTGGCATGTCATACTGGAACGCTTTTATTCAAGAGACCCAGGACTCTTTGCAGGTCATTTAGGTACCTGCTTAAACCACCTCCTCAGACAAACCTTCCTGGATCATCCTGTCTAAAAGAGACGTGTGGGGCTTCCCTGGTGGCGCAGTGGTTGAGAATCTGCCTGCCAATGCAGGGGACACGGGTTCGAGCCCTGGTCTGGGAAGATCCCACATGCCGCGGAGCAACTGGGCCCGTGAGCCACAACTACTGAGCCTGCGCGTCTGGAGCCTGTGCTCTGCAACAAGAGAGGCCGCGACAGTGAGAGTCCCGCGCACCGCGATGAAGAGTGGCCCCCACTTGCCACAACTAGAGAAAGCCCTCGCACAGAAACGAAGACCCAACACAGCCAAAAATAAATAAATAAATAAATTTATAAAAAAATAAATAAATAAAATAAAAAAAAATAAAAGAGACGTGTGTACGTGTGTGTGCAGACACACACACCACTCAATCCCTCTTTATTTTTTTTCATGGGACTTATCACTATTTTACATTATACCATGTATCTATTATTGATTTTCTGTCTCCCCAGCTAATAGCTTAGGCACATGTAGGTAGGGATATTTTCCATTCTGATTACTTCTGTAGCCCCAGCATTTATAGAGCGCATAGTAGGTACTCAATAAATACTTGTTAATGAATGAAGCAATCGGCAGCTGTTTGGGTGGGAGCAGTGCTCTGGGGAGTGGCAGGTTCCAGCTGGAGAACTCCATGGTGAGCTGAGGCTGACACCTTGAGGGGCAGTGGGGCTCAGGACTCAGGACCTAGAGGGTGCTGGGGCACAGCTGTGGAAGAAGATGGCAAAAGCGATGATACCCATCGCCATCTGCAGGACTTCCCCTCCCTCCCTCCCACTCTCTCTTCTCTCCCTTCTTTCCTTTTATGGGATCAGAAATCTTTACGGGCTGCAGTGGTCAGAAAGGCTTCACAGAAGTGGGACTTCAATCAGATTTGAAAGACAGTCATAATGCCACATTTCAAAGTCAACAGGGTTGGGGCCAGTGTGGAAATATTGTATTTTTGGCCTTTTATAAATTGCCTTTTCAGTCTGCTTTTTTTCCCTCCTTTAGCATGAATAACTCAGATTGGCTATTTTTAGTTGTAATATTTGCTCTAAGATTCACTTCTATTAGCAAATACATTTGAGGCTAAAAAATATTGTTTCTTCTTCCCAGGATGAAGTAAACCAGATCATGGAAACCAATCTGTGGCTACGTCACGTATGTGTCTATGTCACACGTTCTTCTCTTGGAATTGTGTCACACTTGTGTGTCAGTTTAACAACGTCCAATGGATAAAATCTACTAACATTCCCTCTTTGTATCTCCAGCTTATGACAGAGCATAAAATATTAACTAGCTCCAAAGCCCAAAGTTCAATCCGGTAACGGCTGGCTGGGTTCAAGCTTCATGCTGCAGAACTTAGTGACAGAGTTCTCTCTGACTCTGCTTCGGTGGTTTCTGCTCTCAAGTCTGCTATTTTTGTCTGAATCTCGAGCTCCAGAGCCAGATTCTTGCCCACTCTTTGATCCTGCTCTGGGTTAGATTCCCACCGTCTGGTTTTATCAGTCATACCATCTTGTTCTTCCTTCCTGTCTCAATGTTTTATGCAGATTTTGTAACAAACCCATCATCATACACTTGAATTATCTTTTTAATACTAGAAATGGATTGCTACTAGAGATTGAGCATAGTCCATGGAATATGGAAGCTGAGCCTGTACACTTGGCTAGCTAATTAATAATCAATAGATACTTATCTAATATCTATATTTGCCCAAAATCAGCTCAGCTACCTTGTTTCCCATGGATTTCATCTTCCAACTTTGGGTAGGAAACCAACTCTTTAAATAAGAAATTTTTCAAAAAGTTGTTGAACCAACATAGAATTAACATTGGAAGAAAATCAAGAATTTTTTTTTTAATAGTGTTTATTTATTTTTACTTGTTGACAGTTTGCTTTATTTATTTATTTATTTATGGCTGTGTTGGGTCTTCGTTTCTGTGCGAGGGCTTTCTCTAGTTGTGGCAAGCGGGGGCCACTCTTCATCGCAGTGCGCCGGCCTCTTACTATCACCGCCTCTCTTGTTGCGGAGCACAGGCTCCAGATGCACAGGCTCAGTAATCGTGGCTCACAGGCCCAGTTGCTCTGCGGCATGTGGGATCTTCCAAGACCAGGGCTCGAACCCGTGTCCCCTGCATTGGCAGGCAGATTCTCAACCACTGCGCCACCAGGGAAGCCCAAGAATTTTTAAAAACTGACTTCTATTCCCTTTAGATGTGGAACGATTATAAATTGCGCTGGGACCCAGTGGAATACGATGGCATTGAGACTCTCCGTGTTCCTGCGGAGAAGATCTGGAAGCCTGGCATTGTTCTCTACAACAAGTATGGGCATCTGACAGCCAGTCTCTTTCCAAAGTTGCCTTTGCTACAGGCTGACCCAAAGCACAAGGGGTGTCACTAATGGTGTCTGATTTACTTTGCAGTGCTGTCGGCAACTTCCAAGTCAAAGGCAAGACAAAAGCTCTTCTTAAATACGATGGCATGATAACCTGGACTCCACCAGCTATTTTTAAGAGTTCCTGTCCTATGGATATCACTTTTTTCCCTTTTGATCATCAAAATTGCTCCCTGAAATTTGGTTCCTGGACCTATGACAAAGCTGAAATCGATCTTCTAATCATTGGCTCTAGAGTGGACATGGATGAATTTTGGGAAAACAGTGAATGGGAAATTGTTGATGCTTCTGGCTACAAGCATGACATAAAATACAACTGTTGTGAAGAGATATACACAGACATAACCTATTCTTTTTACATTAGAAGATTGCCGATGTTTGTGTAAAACATTAATCTGATCATCCCCTGTCTCTTTGTTTCGTTTCTAACTGTGCTGATTTTCTACCTTCCTTCTGACTGTGGTGAAAAAGTGACGCTTTGCATTTCAGTTCTGCTTTCCCTGACAGTGTTTTTGCTGGTGATCACAGAAACCATCCCATCTACGTCTCTCGTGATCCCCTTGGTGGGCAAGTATCTGCTGTTCACCATGATCTTCGTCACCTTGTCCATCGTGGTGACGGTGTTTGTGTTGAACACCCACTATCGCACCCTGACCACACACACCATGCCCACGTGGGTGAAGGCAGTCTTCCTCCGGCTGTTACCCCAGATCCTGATGATGAGGAGGCCTCTGGACAAGAGGAAGGGGACAAGATATGACAAAAACCCTGAAGGCTCCTCTGGTAGGCCAGCCAAAGGCAAGTTTGACTGTCGCAGAGAGCCCAAACTTCTTAAAGAATGCTGCCACTGTCGTAAGTCCAGTGAGATCGCCACCAGCAAGAGACGATTAAATCATCAGCCTTTACAACGGACGACTGAAAATTTGGAGCCCTCACCTGAAGTCGAAGATGTAATTGATAGTGTTCAATTCATAGCAGAAAACAGGAAGAACCAAAATGAAACAAAGGAGGTAAATGTATGGCTCTTCTAGCCTGTTCACCCGCAGCAGGCCTGGGGGCCCTGCATAGGCATGTCAGATCTTCAATGTGAGTTCTGTCTGCAAGACGGTCAGGGAGTGGTGCCCTAAGAGCCAGCCCTGTGATGATGCGGTTATGGGTGAACTGCCCTGGGGAGGGGGTGGGGTAAGGTGTAGCCTCAGAGCAAATCTCTGCCTCCAGAAATGTCAACTCAAGTAAAATCTGGTTAAAATAAACACTCAGGGCAACCTTGGTTTGTTAAACTGAGAGCCCCTGCGTAAGGAAGGGTGGGAGAGGGAAAAGCCGGCTGAGGGGCAGGAGGAAAGCCTGCAGGGTTGGTCACAGTCTGGGAGCCTGGGAGGAAGGTGGCGTGAGCCTCCGGCAGCTCCAATCCCACTTACTCCACTTGACTGGGATCCAGGTGCTGACTGAATGAACCTCAGGGTTATTTTTAGCATCAACACAGTCTGCTTCTGCCGCCCAGAGTCTAACTATAGCAGCTCGGACCTCCCCATCCTCCAGAGAGAGAGAGCTCAAGAACTTTATGCCAATGTTCCATACCATCAGGATGACTAGCCGGGGGCCTCTGAAAACTCCCGCCGCCAGGGGTCTGACCTGATGGCAGTAGCCATCATCCTTATCTCCTAATGAAAGGACATTGCAGGCCTGAAGTCCACCCATTGGTGCTGAGGCGGACACGGGCTGCATGTCACACAGGTCATGGAGGGGGTGCATTAGGGCCAGGTGAGCCTAGGACCCCCCTCTGTGGTGACACCTTCGTCAAACTAGGGCACAGTTGCTGCTGACTTGATCACCACCAGGTAGGGCTCTTGGAGGTCGGGAACAGGAAGGACATGAGAGATGTAACGAACTCTCCCTGACCAGTGGGATCCTGAGTTCTAGAGGGCCACCTATTCCTGATGGGGACATCGCACATCCTACACCCGCCTCAAACCCATTTCCCAGACTTGCCAAGGAGTCAGACTGTCCCGTGGTGTCCATGACAAGAGTGGATGAGAACTGTCACCTGCCCTATCAGTAAACGAAGGACGTTGCACCCATCAAGCCATCAACCACTGCAGTCACCCCCAACTGTGCACCCTGAGGGGATTCAGGGTGGAGGAAAGAAGGATGCTGGCCCTAGATAGCTAAGTTGCATATCAAAGGAATGATTTCCATGAACCCAGGCTCTTGCCTCTTCTAATACATAGAAAAGCGCTAAATTCCTTAACTTGAGATGTCTGGTTTTCTTTAATTAACAGTAATTTTTTTTAAACGTTTTTTAAATTGAAGTATAGCTGATTTACAATGTTGTACTAATTTCTGCTGGACAGCAAAGTGACTCAGTTATACACATATAGACATTCTTTTGGTATTCTTTTCCATTGTGGTTTACCTCAGGAGATTGGATGGGGGGAACCAGGATATGTAGGAGGTTTTGCAACAAAAACCAGGTGGTCAGAACATCAAAGGATTACTGTTGCAGTCAAATGCAACACAATGCTCTACAACTAATCTTTCGATGTTCCGGCTACCTGGTCTTTGGTGCAAAACCTCCTCTATGCCCTGACTTTTTTTCCCCTTATCTCTTCAGGGCAGTCCCTCAGAGCGATCTGAGAGGCTGCCTCCCGGGCTTGAATTCCTCAGAAAATCCACTGAATAAAACATAATTCTCAACTGTTAGGTTATGCAGTTTTTTTCAGTCAACACAAAAGTGGAGCTCTCCGAGCAGCTCTTTCTGGGGTGCTGCCTGCAGTCAGGAGAGGTCCTGTGTGCCCACATAAGCCTGCTCACTCTGCAGCCCGCTGTCCAAGGACTGATGGAGCGCATGCACTCACCCTCTGCAGACAAACGGAAGTTCTCTGTGTGCTACAGAGGAGACACGGGTTAACCACAATCACAGGGATATTTGCTTTAAAATTGCCAGGAAATCTGTGAAAAGGAAGCAGCTTATTTATGAGACAAAGCTTATCTCCCATGGTTTTGATTTTTTTTACAGTTGCTTGACTTTTGTCTTTCAGGTAGAGGACGACTGGAAATACGTGGCCACGGTGGTGGACAGGGTGTTCCTGTGGGTGTTTATAATCATCTGCGTGTTTGGAACTGCAGGGCTGTTTCTCCAGCCACTCCTGGGGAACACAGGACATTCGTAAGATGGATTTTCCCTTTATCTTCAGAAACTTACAAGACACTGTGTTTGTTCCATGTTTCCCCCACCACAAGGAAAGGGATAGAAAGCTTTGCACCAAGTCCCCATCTAGATGGAAAAAGAGGACTTTATTGCCAACCAGGAGCCTGGATGCCCTCCCTTGGGGCACAGAGGAGTACTTTATGATCCCAGTGTCTGGGATCTGACACTGGAGCCCAGAGCTGGCAGCACCTGCAGGCTTCTCTTGTCTGTACGCGTTTGGCTTCCGGAGACATGACCGACCCACAGAACATCAAACCGTGGAATCAAAGTCAAGCCACGCTAAGAGGTTCTTTTGCTTCTCCAGTTTATGGGCTTCTCAGTATAATGACACCTGCCAGACATGAAACTCTGGACCTTGGACACGCTGACCTCTGCAGCACCTGTGATCTTGTGTATGCTTGCTTTCTCCTGCACATCTCTGTGATATAGAGCACACAGTGCAGCATTATTTGATAGATTATTTAGTAAAAAAGTAACAGCAGGTAGTCAGTCTAACCAACAGGCTGTATTTACTCCCCTTTGAAAAAATCTTATTGAAGTCTAGTTGATGTACAATGTTGTGTTATTTTCTGCTGTACAGCCAAGTGACTCAGTTATACATATATATGCATTCTTTTTCATATTCTTTCCATTGTGGTTTATCACAGGATACTGAATATAGTTCCCTGTGCCACACAGTAGGACCTTGTTGTTTATCCATCCTATATATACTAGTTTGCATCTGCTAACCCCAAACTCCCAGTCTTTCCCTCCCCCACCCCCCATATTTAATTATCATTCATCTGGCAAGAGACTTGAGTGGTGACATTGCCATAGTCACAGAAATAGGTTCTGTCCATGCACTTGGAGCTTTGTAGGAAAAGTCATAAACACAGAGATCTCCAGGACCAGGTATCACGTGGGGAATGTAACCAGAGCAACGAAAATAAAGCATGACGTGGTCTGGCCAGACAGACCTGAAGCAACCTTTGCCGTGGGTCCAAAAGGTGTCTCTTCTCATCAGCAGTTTCCATTTGCTCTTTGTAACTGAGACTGAAAATAAGTGTTTCTTCTGTAGGCAATGGTGATCTTGTACCTTTTAGAGCAATTCCTTTTCTGAGAGGGAGAACCTTGGGTATTCTGTTTTATTCAACCCTCGTTTACTATCTTCTTATTTTTTGTATACACTTATTATAACACTTTTAAAGATGCATTTTAAAGTAGAAAAAAAAATCTACCCTAACACAGGAACTAATTTCACTTTGCCTTTTCCATTTAGTCCTTGTCTAAATGCACACATAATTTGACTACTCAGTTTTACCTTTCGGTTTTGTATTTTGCTATTTTCTCAATATCATGTCAGCAGCATTTCTCCGAGATGTTACACAGTCTTGAAGTGTAATTTTTGTGGTTGCATCACCTCCATTGTGTTGATATCCTACAACTTCTATTACTGATACTGACCAAGGTTCTTGACCTTCCCTTAATCAATAGAAATTGATAAGAGGCCAGACAAGAAACTCAGGCAAGGCTTTATTGGGGCTCCTGAGGCCACAGGAGCAAAAGGAATGAAAACAAGTAACAGCTTGCCTTGCTCACTCACCGAGGGGTGCCACCTAGTTCCTTACATGGGGTGAGGGTAGGGGTGTGTCCAGGGGTTGGGCAGGAAGGGGGGCTTAGGTGGTCTGCCCGCCCCTTAGGTGGTGTTGGGAGCAGGGGGAGTGCTTTTGCTCCCAACTCATCGGAAGTAGCAGTTGGGTTTTTTTTGGTCTTTTTGTATCTTGTTGTCCATAATTTGCCCCAACTGCACATATACGCAGTTATTTTTACTCCCTTGTAGTTTCTTTGTATTTTTTTGCTCAAGGAGATGTTTGTCCAGGTGCAAGCCCTGCAGCAAAGGGTGCCAGGTCCCAGATCCCAACCTGTCTCATTACCATGTGCTAATTCGTCCTTATCTACCTCATCCTGGAGCTTAAGGCCAGTTGTAGTACCCCAGGCACAAGTTACTCTGTTTTGAAGTATTTTTACTCTCTTCATGTCATGTGACTGTAGCACCTCTAATTTATCTGTCTTTACAGAGGGTTGCTTGTTTCTTGATACTTTTTTTTTCTGTTAAGCCAAATCACTATCTCAAGTCATTGTTTAAAAAGTTTTCATGGTGGTAAATACACATAACAAAATGTACCATTGTAACCCTTTTTAAGTGTACGGTTCAGTGGTATTAAGTATATTCGCATTGTTGTACAATCATCAGCACCATCCATCCCCGGAACTCTTTTCATCTTGCAAAACTGAAACTCGGAACCCATTAAGCAATAACTTTTTAATTTTTTTGAGGAACTGTCACACTGTTTCCCACCACAGCTGCAACATTTTACTTCTCACTAACAGCGAGCAGGGGCTTCATCTTCTCCACACCCTCATCAACACGTGTTAGTTTTTTGATGGTAGCCATCCTAATGGGTGTAAGATAATATCTTGTGGTTTTGATTTGCTTTTCCCTAACGATGAGTGACGGTGAGCATCTTTTCATGTACTTATTGGCCACTTGTATATCTTCTTTGGAGAAATGTGTATTCAAGTCCTTTGCCCTTTTTAAGATTGGGTTATTTGTTTTCTTGTTGTTGAGTTGTAGGTGTTCTATATATACTGGACATTAACCCCTTATCAGATATAAAAATAAGACTTTTAAGAACTGCAGAACAGGAAGATGAGAGGAAAGTGCTCCCAGCCAGGGGCAGGAAGCCAGGATCCTGACTTCTAAGCATATTCTTCTGTGCATGAACGGACATCAGCCTTCCCAGCCCAGCTTTCCTGAAGTTGCTTGGTGATCCTCAGGGGCAGTGACAAACTAACAACATATATTTTAAAGAAATAAGCATTTGAATAAAAGGGGCATCACAGCATGGAGATGTCTTTGTGTATCAGGTCAGTAGAATCAATGACTTTGAGAGATGGAACGGAACTCATAGATTATGTAGTGCAACTCTTTTTTTATTTTGTTTTTATTTTATTTTATTTTTATTTTTTTTGCGGTACGCGGGCCTCTCACTGTTGTGGCCTCTCCCATTGCGGAGCACAGGCTCCGGACGCGCAGGCTCAGCGGCCATGGCTCACGGGCCCAGCCGCTCCACGGCATATGGGATCTTCCCGGGCCGGGGCACGAACCCATGTCCCCTGCATCGGCAGGCGGACTCTCAACCACTGCGCCCCCAGGGAAGCCCGCAACTCTTTTTTTAATCTCAAGAGGTAGAGTGGCTTGCCCATGATCATGTATCTAACAAATTCAACTCTGAAACCCACGTCTCCTGACGTTTAAACCATTTCTCTGCCCCTGGATGATTTAGTCTCTCTCATGAGATGGGAATCGAAAAAGACAGAAAATCAACTGATTTGGCCCATCTCCTCCCTTCCCATCCCCATGTGCTCCCAAAGGCCAGGGAAAGCACCTTTCACTGTCAGTAATCAGAAGGAAAAAAGCTTCTAAATGTAAACCAGGTTAGAGAGATGAAGCAGCAAATGCTCTCTTAGTTTTGGAAGGTCAGGACTATTAGTGTCAAAGTTTATTTTAGCCAGGGTAGGGGATACAAATAACTTTTGTGGGCTATATGTGAGTCTTCAGAACGAGATCAGTCATTGCTGAGTTGAACTGCAGACATTCTTGGGAATATAAGTCCCAGGTCAGAGTGGAAGCATTTTTCTCCCTCACTGCCCCAGCTTTCCTGCTTCCCTTGGCTGAGGCAGCAGAGCGGGGACAGAGGAGAAAAGCTGGATGTTAGCAGATGCGGAAGCGTAAAGAGACTGACCAAAGAGGGGCCCATCATGCAGGGTCTGCTCGCTGCAGAGAGGCTGATTTGCCCCCCACTGGGCCCCGGGCCCTTGCCATCATGCTGAATGTGGGCTTGGGTGCTTGATCTTCTGATTTTTCAAGATACACTGAAAATCCAGCTTTTTATACAGAATCTCCTAGTTTTAAAACGTGGCAACTAAATTAAGAAGCGAAAATAAAGTCTTGGTGTCAGCTAAACAAAAAATCCTGCCTGCAGGGCTGTGAGTTGGCAGCTTTTGGCTAAACAAACCAGGGCTTGATCCGTTCTGTCTGGCAAGGTCAGGCAGGAGGGGCAGAATCAGGGGCAGGGAAGTACTGGGGTCGGGGAGGGGGGGCGTGGAGGAGGTGGATCCCGGGACCACGGAGCTCCATCTGAGGGCCTAGAGAGGTCTACATGGGCTGTCCCACTGGCCCCAACCTGCCCTGAGGCCTACGGTGTGCCTCTTGGGTGTAGTGAGGGCACAGAGAGATAAGAACAGGGACATCTCCCCTCGCCCATCCCCACTTTTGACTTGGGAACTATCATCTGAACTCTTTAGCAGTAGCATCAGTTTTCAGCCAGAGCTGCTATTGTACCCCTTACACACACACACACACACACACACACACACACACACACACACAGAGTTTCCAGCTGGTGTTTGGAAACGTCTAAAAGGGTATTTTGGGTTGTCACAGTGTGAGGGGCAGGTCAGTGTAGAATTGTCCCAAACAAGATAGCCATAACTCCCAAAGGAAAGTCTGACCCTCTCAAGGGTGGTCAGTTTGGAGCACAGGCCTGTGAAGACCCACACTCTGTGGGCTTGTTGAGGGCAGCCACACACCACACCCAGCACACACCACACTCACCACGCACTCCACACCCTCTACACACACCATACACCACACACATTACACACACACACCGCACACACCAGGCCCACCACCCATGCCACACGTATCACACCCACCCCACACCTCACACATTGCACCCTCACTGGGTCTTTGGTGCAGGAGCACCCATCCTCCTGCAGAAACGGTAAGGCTCCTTGCCCACTGTATTTTCCCCTGAGGATAGAGTGTTGCAGGTGGAGAGGACCTCCATCTGTAAACATGGATGTTGGTAGTGCTTTCCACACAGGGCTGTTTGGAAGATTGCCTGAGTCAACCTTCACAATGTGTACTCTTCCTTTCAACCTCCCTGTGGATATTGCACTCTTCTGGCCTGGTGGAGATCACCCCTGAGTGTTCAGGGGCACGTCTAATCCTGCAGCAGGCCAGGCTGCTCTGCCCTACCGCCGCTATTCTGCCTGCCCGGAGGGGTGTGACAACGCACACCAGTGGTATGAAATACTGCTGCTCTCGGCTAGTTTGCCTAAAACTAAGATTGTCTATGAACCAAAGAAATAACGTTACTTTTATTTTCACTACTATTTTATTGACATACTGAACAGAAAGTCTTAATACAAAGAAGGAGTATATGTCAGGTTAAACATAAATGGTAGTCACCATGGCTATTAAGTAAACAAATTCACATTAATACATAATTGTAGGTGCTTCCAAGAAAGAATTATGACACAACCAAAAAAATCCAACCCAGCATAAAGATATTACTCTTTGGAAACTACAGTGTTCTAATGTAGCTGGTTAGAGACCATTTTTAAAAGGAACAAGGTCACAGGTAAGAGTCTCTGTAACTTTGCTGTGTGTTATGGCCACAGGCTACACTTCTAAAGTTACCAGTGGATTAAGGTGGACAGATCACCTTAATCCAGGGATTAGTTTTAAGACTAATGATGAGATAGCCCGATAGCATGTCCCCTTGTATGGTAAATAGAAACTACACACCACCATCTACGATGTATTCTGTCAACAAAATTGAACTAGATTACAGTTGTAACTTCCAATTTACAGGAAATACAGGACAAAGGGGACAAGTTAAATGACACCAGAAGCAAGTAACAAGACAACCTAAAAATGAGACACTCTTCGGGAAAACTGATCTCCTTCTTTCAACAAGTTAGTGACAAGAAAGAAATTAAAATAGATTTAAGAGGCGTAGCACTATGGATTGAATCCGACTTTAGACAAGCTATCTCTTAATTTAGGCTATTCTTGAGATAGTTGGGGAAACTTGAATATGGAGTTATTGATTCTTCTAAGTGTGATCATAGTATTTTAGAATTCTTTTAATGTAAGAAAATGGTTCTTTAAGGGGCATACTGAAAATTACACGTGCACACACACTGAGTTGGAAATATTGGGTGAAACTGAGCAAGAATACAAATTTGTCCTCATTTTAGACAAATAACCCAACCCAAACTTTGCGATACTGGTTTGATTAATGAACAAATATGATTTAAGCCTTGACCACGTACTCAACTCTCTTAGAGGCTGTTGGGGATGTAATGGTGGATATGCTACAGTATAGCCGAGGAAATAAAATTCACAGAACAAAGCAACAGAGAACAATTATGTTCTAAACTACATATATATCAGAGACTGAAAACACCACAGGCTCTCAGAGACGAGGGCTCCGAGGGGGCTGCGTGTTCCGTGAGGACTTCATGAGGAGGGGGGTGTGAGCAGGGAGCTGAAGGGTGAGAACAATTGAGGGCAGCTCTCTGTGTGTCCTCACCTGTGTGTGCCCACATCTGTGTGTTCCACATCTGTGTGTGTGCCCGCATGTGCGTCCTGCGCGCTCACATGTGGGATGCAAAGTTGTATGGGTCTTCCAACATCCACTGGTTGGAGTTAGCTGGAACATTTTGCCCGCAGATTTGTCTTGATAAACATTTGAATGTAAAATTGCTTTGCTTTAAAGTTAGGTTTTGTAGTTACTCCTTGGGGTTATCCTGCTATATAAATGTTTACCCTTTCCCACACTTGAGACCGTTATCCCCTCCTAGTCTAGCTGGGACAAGGCTTAAGCTTTGTGCACACATAGAAATGCTTGACCTTTGCTGTATTTGTGTCTGGTCAGAAAGAGGCTTGACGTGGAAAGTGTTTCACGTGGCATTTTTCATAATTTAACACTGAATTCAACTGGAAATGCATCTTTCCAAGATTAGTACTGCCATTTACCCAGCAAACTAATGAGCTAAACAAAGTTAAGTAATGAGTTAAGTCAACAGTGTTCTCAATAAAAGGAAGAACAGTGATGTGCCCTTAGAGTCCATAATCCCGTCAGGGATTTAAGGCAGGGAATCCTTGATTTTCATCACAGTGTAGTCCAGCAAATCCTGTCCTAAAGCATCAATAAAGCAGATTATGTTTTCCCAAAGGAACAAAATTACAATAAGTTGTGTGGTTTAAAATTGTGGAAGTTCCAGTATTTAATCTCTAAAGTATAGAATTTGGGGGCAGGAGAGGTCTTCAAAGGCATAACCTCTGGAGTCATAACCTCTCGTTATTAACCAGGAAACTAAAGCCCAGAGAGGACAAGTGACTCACCGAAGACCCCACAGTTCACACAGCTAGGTAATGGCTGGCCTAGAACCCAAGAGTCCTAGTGCCCTGGTTTCTGCTTTGCCATGTTGCCTTGCTTTAAAAATTCAGCAAAATATGCAGAAAAGTAATGACTATGTGGACCATACGAGGAGCCCCATTGTTCCATAATGTGAGCACATAGCACATAAAAATACAATTCTATAGAACAAAATTTGGTATCTATTGAAAACAAATACATTGACCACATTAAATATTATTTAAACACCTAAAATATATGAATATGATTTCTTTTCTTTTCTTTTCTTTTCTTTGAATTTAGAATTTCTTTTGAGGGTGATTTGAATGGGATAAATTTAAAAAACAGTCCAGGGTATTTGAAAAAATTCTATCATTTCTGTTCACTATGGTTCTGTGCTTCATTATAAGAATAGAGCAGATCTGGGTACTTTGTAGGAAAGGAAGCTGCACAAGACAGGAGGGTAATTCGAGGAAGCATTTCCAGGAGGAGGGGTCAAGGGCACAGGGAAGGAGAGACAGGTATGAAGGAGAAGGGCTGGTTGGTGCGAACAGGATGGCGATCTGCCTGGAAGAAGGAAGGGCAGTTTGGAGACTTCAGCAAAGGTCCAGGAGACTGAAACAGCCAGGCATGAAGAGCCCCACGAGAGTGGATGTGGTCCTCCTGCCATGTCTGACAACACACGTGGATCATTACCTTCAAGACACGCCTCACTTTTTTTTGGCCAATAAATTCTCAATTGTATTCCCAACAGAATCATCTTTCTAGTCCCCACCCATGTCCAGCACCTACCAGGCTGCAAAGTCAAGATCATTCAGTCCTTAAAATAGACCTCCCTCTTCTCATGGTGTGATCCCACTCTGGGTGATTTTTCAGTGTCCATTTGCCATCGACAATTGAACATGTCTATAGGGGTTGGGATTTAGAAAAAAGGTTTAGTATAAGTGACTGGCTGATGTGTTTCCTTCTTATTATTGTTATTTTTTGTCTTCCAAATCCTACTGATATTTCAGAAGAAAGGTGAAACGAAAACGAATCCGTAGGAGTACTGGAAAGTTGGCTGAGGTATCTTCATAGACTGGATCGGTGGGGATGGCTGAAATATGTAGGACAGATGAGATCAGATTTATGGAAAAACCTAACAGAGCAGTGGAATTTGTGGTCCCATGCAGGAGAGTTGGGACCACCAAAGAAATTATTTTTTTCTAGCAAACCCCACAATAACCCTAAGATTCTATGTGGGGAGATGAGTGAAGGGTGGAGGACCAGCTGCTGTGGTTCTCCACCCTCACAGTGGCTTCTGCAGTCTGTCCCCACTGATGTGGTCATTCTGACACGTGGAGAACTAGAGTGGGTACCAGATCAGAGAATTAGGGCAGTGCCCGAGATCACTTACAGCTACCGTGAAGGAAGGGGTGTCCCGTGAAGGAAGGGTGTGAACTACATGCACACCCTAGAGATATGCTTGCTCGGACACGACAGTAAAGGAAAGTGACTGAAGCTAGGTTTCTTGTAATTAGAAATGGTTTTCTCTGTCAGGAGAGTAAACAATATCAAAACTCACCAAACATTTGAATAAAATGACCACAAAAAGCATCAAAAATCAGCAGAAGAATTAACCGCTACAGAAAAATTGTTATTGCAGACAGTAGAAGAAGGCTTTTTTTTTAAAAGACTTTTTTTTTTTTTTTTTGGCCGCGTTGGGTCTTCATTGCTGCACGTGGGCTTTCTCTAGTTGCGGTGATGGAGGCTACGCTTTGTTGCGGTGTGCGGGCTTCTCATTGCGGTGGCTTCTCTTGTTGCAGAGCACGGGCTTCATGTGCACGGGCTTCAGTAGTTGCAGCACTCGGGCTCAGTAGTTGTGGCTCGTGGGCTCAGTAGTTGTGGCACACGGGCTTAGTTGCTCTGTGGCACGTGGGATCTTCCTGGACCAGGGCTCGAACCTGTGTCAGCTGCATTGGCAGGCAGACTCTTAACCACTGTGCCACCAGGGAAGTCCTTAGAAGAAGACTTTAAAGCAACTATTCCCCTAATATATATTCCAGAGGGTATGACATCCAAAAAGAAGAATCAGAGTTGTTGGAAATCAAATACATGATTTATCCACAGACAAACCAATCCCCCACCTGGGTAGGTGGGCTGAATAGAAGACTAAACAATAACTGAAAAGCAAATTAGTCAGCTGTAACATCAAACTGACAATGGAAAGAGTTAAAGAAATAAGAAGTATGAGAGAAAAGTTAATAAGTTAATAAATATGGAAGACATCTAGGAATACAAAAAACCTTCTGTCAGAAATTTCAAAAAGAAAGGGGAGGGGCTTCCCTGGTGGTGCAGTGGCTGAGAGTCTGCCTGCCCATGCAAGGGGACACGGGTTCGTGCCCCGGTCCGGGAAGATCCCACATGCTGCAGAGTGGCTGGGCCCGTGAGCCATGGCCGCTGAGCTTGCGCGTCTGGAGCCTGTGCTCCACAACGGGAGAGGCCACAACAGTGAGAGGCCGGGGGACTGCAAAAAAAAAAAAAAAAAAAAAAAAAAAGAAAGGGGAGGAAGAATGGAAGACAGGAAATAATGAAAGAAGACAAGAAAATTTGCATGAGTTGAAGAAAGACATTAGTCACCTCGTGCCAAGACAAGGAGAGAGAGTAAGTCTTACACTTAGACACATACAGCATACAGGTGACATTTCTAAAGTCCAAAGATGAAGAGAGAAGCTTAAGCTTAAGAAGCTTAAGGAAAAAACAGGAATCTGTAGCAATGAGAATAAGAATCGTCCCTCACCATAGTTCTCATCTATAACGGGGGATATTGTAGAATAATGTCTTCAAAGTTCTGAGGGAAAATGATTGTGAACTCAGAATTCCAGGCCCATCCAACCTATTCTGTGAGGGCAGAATGAACTACAATTGCAGAAATGCAGGGATTCAGAAAGGTTACCACATTCAAAACTTTCTAAAAGAATGGCTTAGAGATGGATTCCTCTGAAATAATGAAATGCATCAGCAAAAGAGAAAAACAGGATTTTTAAAAATTGGAAAATTTAGGGTTAAAAGAAATGGTAGGGCTTCCCTGGTGGCACAGTGGTTGAGAGTCCACCTGCCGATGCAGGGGACACGGGTTTGTGCCCCACTCCGGGAGGATCCCACATGCCGCGGAGCGGCTGAGCCCGTGAGCCATGGCCGCTGAGCCTGTGCTCTGCAACGGGAGAGGCCACACAGTGAGAGGCCTGCGTACCACAAAAAAAAGAAAAAACTGGTAAACCAAGAAATGAATAAAACGATTAATTGTTTAGAATATGGTTGTAGACAAAAGTATTGTCAAGACATTATTCAGAAGAAAGAGACACATAATATAAAAATTAATAATCTGGAGCTAAATTCTGGATGATTTAGAGAAAACATAAAAGGTGATAAAGAAAGAGGGGAAGTGAAAGTGATTTAGCATCCTGTTTTGTTTAGAGGGTAGTGGGACAGGTGTTAATTCTCAACACTGGTAAAAGAAGTTTGTATGTGTTTATTAATAAATCGGTAGAAAAGGGTGCATACCTTTCACATCATTAGGGAAGAAGAAGGAACAGACAAATTCAGGCAAGGCTGAAAAGGAGCAAAATAAGAAAGAACAAGAAAACATTACACAGAAAACACAAACAGAATGGCATAAATAAGGCTAAACATATTGGTGGTAACAATTTATGTGAAAAAGTTAAATACTTAAATTGGGTTTTTAAAAGTCCCAGCTGCAAGAGTTTATAAGAAACATGCCTCACACAAAATAATCCAGAGAAGGCTTGGATTTAGAACTGGGAAAGGAGAACAATTATTTCAAGCTAAAATCCAGGATTTGGCATCATCGAGAGAGAAGACTGTCAGCCTCTCCCCATGAGTCTCAGAGAGGGAGTCGGGGTGGGTGGGGGAATGAGGTGCTCCCAGAGGGCAGGGAGACACATGCAAACAGAATGGGAAGAGTCTTGGTGATGGTTTCTTTGGATCTGACACCAAAAGCAAAGGCAGTAAAAGCACAATAAACAAGTGGGGCTACATCAAACTAAAAAACGACTGCACAGCAAAGGAAACCATCAGCATGAAAAGGTAACCTATAGAATGGGAGAAAATATTTGCAAACCATATATTCGCTAAGAGGTTTCTCTTCAAAATATGCAAGGAACTCAGACAACTCTAGTAGCAAAAAACCAAATAACTCAGTTAAAAAATGGGCAAAGGATCTGAATAGATATGTTTCCAAGGAAGACAATCAAGTGGCCAGCAGGTAGATGAAAAGGTGCTCAACACCAGGGGATGCAAATCAAAACCACAATGAGGTATCACCTCATGCTTATTAGGATGGTTGTCATAGAAAAGACAAGAGATAACAAGTACTGATGAAGGTGTGGAGGAAGGGACCCCTTGTGCACTGCTGGTGGGAATGGAAATTGGTGCGGCTACTATGGAAATCAGTATGGATCAAGAAATGAAAACTAGAACTACCATACGATCCAGCAATGCCACTTCTGGAAACGAAATAGTTCTCTTGACGAGATATCTGTATCCCTATGTTCACTGCAGCATTATTTACAATACCCAAGACACGGAAACAACTTAAGCGTCTGTCGATAGATAAATGGATAAAGAAAATGTGATATATATGCAATGGAATATAATTCAGCCATAATGAATTCAGCCGAATATAATTCAACCATTTGCTGACAGGACAGCAAGTGTCCTGTCATTTGCAACAACACAGATGAACCCAGAGGACATGATGCTTAGTGAAATAAGCCAGACACAGAAAGACAAATACTGCATGATCTCACTTATAAGTGAAATCTAAAAAAAAAAAGAAAAGAAAAAGAAATTGAACTCATAGAAACAGAGAGTAGAGAAGTGGTTGCCAGGAGCTATAGGGGGCAGGGAAATAGGGAGAGGTTGGTAAAAGGGTAAACATTTTGGGTTATAACACGAAAAAGGTCAGAGGATCTCATGCAAAACGTGACTACAGTTGATAACACTGCTTTGTACAATTGAAATTTGCTAAGAGAGTAGAACTTAAATGTTCTTAGAAAAAGAAGAGAAGAATACGAATAAGGAGAAGGAGGAAGAGAAAAGAAACAGAGTGGAAAGCCTGGAGAGTGCAGCTGAAATGGATTAGATTAGATGAAGGGACATAAAAAACCATTATCAGAGCATGTTCAGAATTTCAGTTTTCTAGGAAAAGACCTAGGTCTGCCCACACCTCCTCCTGGAACTCTTCGTGGGCCACTGCCACAGTCCTAGTGTGTCTTGGCCACTGAAACGGTCCTAGTGTGTCTTGGCTCGTGACCTCAGGGCTGGACACACGATTCCTCCTTGAATGTCTGCAGAAGCCAAGGCAGGGGTCTGAGGAGGGTCTGCCTGATGTAAACCCAACTCACTCTCATGGCAACCAAGGTTCAGCCTCCCCGAAGATGACACAAGACGCCGGTCTCCACTCGGGGCCTCCTGATAAGCACGTGCGCCTGGATGCTGTGTACACATGGGGGCTGGATGTCAGTTCTAGGGTATAATTCTGTCTTTATGTGTGTGGTTTAGATTGCTCTGGAGACTTCTTCCTAATGGTAACTGTGTAGCCACATCTTCAAAGCAGGGGTGAAAATCAGCACTGAGCCGGTGACAGACGCGATCAGAAAGAGCCAGAGGAAGACCCGGTCGAGAACTTGAGCTGCGAACTTCCAGTCTTGCACCACCTGCAAAAGAGAGAAAGACGCCTCCCATTCAGGATGCTGGGCAGCTGCTCTGAATTCATTGCAAGGGACCTCAGGAAGAGTCCTATTCAGATTTACAGCCCTGCAGTTTTCCAAACGCACCTGACACATCCCCTGCAATATAGGCTTCCTGGGACCTCACTGACGGTGCCCAAGAAAACAGCCCATAAATCATGTTCATGGGAAAACACTTTCATCACCATTGAGGATGTAAAATTGAAAGAACAGAATCATTGATGCGTTTGTAAACGTTACTGATTGAAATGGGAAAAGCCTGATTTTTACCCAAATAAAAAGCCAGCATCTCTTACTGTGATGCTTCCTGATATGACATAGGAAACAAATCACAAATTTATAAATTAAGAATTTTTGTGGTCACTTACTCAGGACCTCTTTTCCTCCACTCCCCAGGTGGGTGGGTCTACAATGGACACTCCTGGAGGAGATGACAGGAACTGGTGAGGGAGAGAGGAGACCAAGTCCCTCTGGAGGAAGGGAGGCTGGGGAGACTGGGCAGTGGCCAGTGAGGGCAAGGTCAGAGCAGGACAAGCTGCAGGGTCAGCGGGGGTCGGGGGGAGCCTCAGAGACGGGGCCAGCAATCTTTCAAGGGAAAATAAATGTCCCATTTCCAGTATGTGGGGATTTGGTAAAGATGGAACCAAGTCGGACGCCTGCCGTTCTAGAAGGAACATAGAAGCTGATGCAGAACTTGAATGTATTTTATGCACATAGAGGTTTAGAAATAAAACCTTGGGGAAAACCACGAAGAAGACAGATGAAAATGTTAAAACTTTCAAACTTAAGTGGGGGATTATTAACAATGTGAATCATCTTAAATGTTTTGTATTTTCCAAATTCCCTATACTGATGATGTGTTACTTTTATAATTTTTAAAAAAGCTATTTAAATTTTTGTATTAGAATTTCTAAAAGGCACCAGGAACTATATTCAACATACCGTGATAAACCATAATGGAAAAGAATATGAGAAAGAATGTATACATGTGTATAACTGAGTCACTTTGCTGCACAGCAGAAATTAACACAACATTGTGAATCAGCTATACTTCAATCAAGATAAAATTTAAAAAAGAATTTCTAAAAGATATAAAGAAACAAACAAAAAACCCTTAAGGATAGCTGTAATGTTTTTTCTATAGCAGCATTTTTTCTAGTGCTGTCTAAAAATTTTTATCAGTGGATGAAAAAAATGACAAATTGTAAGAGAGGAGAGATACTAGGCAGTGTCTACATGAAAAGTAGAGGATATTTCTAAAAACCCCTATTCTTTCATAAGTTTGTTTATGAGATCAGGATCTTGGCACTAATTTTTACTGATTTTAGAGTAAAATAATTGAACCCTATAAACTGGTGTAAGTATTAACTCATTTTAAGCAACAGACCTGTTTTGGGGCTGAGTATTTATATGTCAAATAATATTTTCCTTCCACAGGGTAAGGTCCATGTAGAGGAGGGAGGGAAGACGGAGAGAAGAAAGATGAGGTTTAACATTTATTTCTTTGTTTGTTTGTTTTTACGGTACGCGGGCCTCTCACTGTTGTGGCCCCTCCCGCTGTGGAGCACAGGCTCCGGACGCGCAGACTCAGTGGCCATGGCTCACGGGCCCAGCCGCTCCGCGGCATGTGGGATCCTCCCGGACCGGGGCACGAACCCGTGTCCCTTACATTGGCAGGCGGACTCTCAACCACTGCGCCACCAGGGAAGCCCAAGGATTAGCATTTATTGACTGCTTACATAATCATGAGACCACGTGCGCTGGGCACACAGTGCATGTTTTATACTTGATGTCACTAATTCCTCACAATAACCCTTCAAGGGAGGTTTCAGAAAACTGAAGTTCAGGTTAAGTAGCTTTTCTCAAGTCATAATGAACATGGGTAGCATCTGCATGCAGGACCGTTTTGAGTCTGAAATCCACACCCTCGTCACATTTTTAAAAATAAATCTGTTTAAATCTGTGAACTAAATATCTGTTGTTACACCATGCTTTTGTATAAATTTAGAAATTGATTCTTTCTGTTTTCTTTTTCCCAAATATGCTGAATAGAGATATCCATCATCCCACTAAAAGTGAGAGATAAATGACCAGAGACCAGGACAACCGACTTAAAATGTAGAATTGAAATATTTTAGATAGAATTAAGTCTACTTATAAGAAATAGTGCTTAATATATAGTTGCTCCTCTTTTGCTCATTCTGTTTTTGTGAACTTCTCCCTGAAAATCCACACTGAAGTCTCTATTTTGTGTCAGGGCTTGTTTTAAGTTTTACGTGTGTCAAGCAGAGAGCTAATAAGGTCACATGTTAAACAAGGACGCATTTGCTGTAAACAGACGTTAAAATCTCAGTCCTGGCTTGCGGCAGTCCCCTCACCTGACTGATGAAATGCTCTTTCTTCACGTGGCTGGAAATGTATCTGATGGAATCCGCAGCCTTTTCCAGGAAAGCGACCAGAGCTTTTTCTCCATCGCTAATCTGCTTTTGTTTCCTTTTCTCGAGGACTTTACCTCTCACTGCCGGTTTACTCTCTTCTTTATCCGGGACAGAGTAGCCATCCACGTGGTCCTTCATGCAAAGTAATTTAGGAAGTTTTTGCAGAAATAGCCGCTTAACCCAGGGGGCCATGGGGTGGTAAGTGGAGGGAGATCTGTGGTGGACATTGATGACAAACACGGTGACGATGATGGACAGGGTGACAAAGACCATGATGAACAGGAGGTACTCGCCAATGAGCGGGATGACCTTGGAGGAGGACGGGATGATTTCTTCAATCACCAGGAGAAACACTGTCAGGGAAACCAAGACGGATGTGGATAAGGAGAGCTTCTCCCCCTCATCAGAAGGCAAGTAGAAGACAAGCACTGTCAGAAAGGACAGCCCCAGGCAGGGGATGATGAGGAAGAGGGTGTAGAACAGGGGCAGGCGGCGCAGCACGAAGGAGTAGGTGATGAACGGGTACCGGTACGCACCGTCTCTCCGGCTCCCCGCCGTGCCCTTGGCGTTGAGGATCTCCCACTCTCCGTTGTCGAAGAAGTCTTTTCTGTCCACGTTCTCGTCTATCAGGACGAGGTCAACCGTGGTCCCGTCGTAAGTCCAGGATCCGAACTTCATGGAGCAGTTCTGCCTGTCGAATGGGAAGAAGGTGACGTCCATGGTGCAGGAGCTTTTGTAACTGGCGGGAGGCATCCACACCACGGTCCCGTCGGATTTCACGATGGCCTTGGTCATGAGCGAGCCTTCGAACCGTCCATCAGCGCTGTCGAAAAACGGTTCACCTGATGGTTAGTTGAACACATATTAACTGTTTTTTTGTTTTTCCCACCGTCGTACTATTTGTATTTTATGACTTTCCTACCACAGGGTCAAACAATATTTCCAAAAGGAATAATTTTCTCGTTAAAGTTGTACCTCCCTCTTAATTACTTTGATACAATCAGGTTTTTCTATTTCTTTTTCTTCTTTTTAATTAATTAATTTATTTATTTTTGCTGTGTTGGGTCTTCGTTTCTCTGTGAGGGCTATCTCTAGTTGTGGCAAGCAGGGGCCACTCTTCATCGTGGTGCACGGGCCTCTCACTATCACGGCCTCTCTTCTTGCGGAGAGCAGGCTCCAGACGCGCGGGCTCAGTAGTTGTGGCTCACGGGCCCAGTTGCTCCGCGGCACGTGGGATCCTCCCAGACCAGGGCTCGAACCCATGTCTCCTGCATTAGCAGGCAGATTCTCAACCACTGTGCCACCAGGGAAGCCCAGGCTTTTCTATTTCTACTCCTAATGCACTTTTCTACTGTGATACTTACTTTTCAAAGAGAACTATGTCAGGAAGCCAGAGAGATTCTGACGGAACTTTAATTGAATGAATTCCACCGTATTCATCTGGATTCCAGCGTAATTTGTGGTCTGTCCATTCCTGTGTGAAATTAATATACTGTAATTTTGCTCTGAAAATTCCAGGTATTAGAGTTTGGAATCTTCACGTTTATGTTAATTTACTAATCCAGTGTTTTATTTAAAAGGGAAATTCATCCACTTTAGACCTTATGACCCTATCTGTGACTCAGGGCAGGTCAAGATACAGTTTGAACCAGCCTGGTCTTTGATGGTGCCCAGACTCTCACACCTGTCCAGTCTGGGATTTCCAAAATTGCCATATCTACCTCACAGTCAAGAGGCTCAGCAGCAAACACCACTGATTCATGACCTATTTTCTCCTAAGGAACAAAAAAAAAGCAAAGATAGCTCTAACTCAGTTTATTCTAGGAGAGTTGGCCCAGTGATATTGTAATCTCATGATAATGGTATTGAGACAAGTGATTTTGAATATCAATCAACAGTCTTGGACAAATATGCATGCACCATGCTAATATGAAACTTCCAGTATCTGCTGACTACTCTTGAGGACATTATAACTTTTATCCAATGAAAAAATATTTCCCAAGAATCTCCTTTTAAGCTCTAATCTGAATTTATTTTGCGAGTACCAAATCCAGTTTTAAATTATATTCCTAATGTTGTTAGCCTCCAGATGCTTGCGTATTTTTCCTTGTAATAGAATGTAATCATTTAGCATGTTTTACAGGGGTTGGTGGATCCAGATTAATAAAACTGACCGTTAATTGATTGAATTATGAAGGATGATGTGTGGATGACCCAGTTACAGCTGAAGTGGACTTACAACGATTTAGGATCTAGAATCTTATGAAATCTGACCTGAAAATTAATTATTCCACTGTCTGTCATGTGGACAGTTGAGGAATGATATAGGAGAATATTAAATGACATTTCAGGAAGTTGGGAGGGTATGCCCAGTGTGAGGCTTCCTGGAGCCCAGTGGTGCCAACTTTGTCATTAAAAAATCAGGAGCCAGCTGATAGATGATTCACTAGATGGTAAAATATTGAAATATGCATGATGCCTGGAAAAGGACGGAACTATACACACCAGCTGAGACATCGCCTCTCTTAGGCAATATTTGTGAGGCTTAGTCCTTGAAAAACAAATTAAAAAAAATATGGGTCTTTAAAAAGCTACGCTCTAAAGGATTAAAAAAAAATGCATGACTACTTGTGGAAAACCATGCATATGAAGACTGACAGTTTAAGAGCCCATTTATCAGGCTTACTTGGTACTCACAAGCTTCTCTCTTCCTTCCTCTTCTGCCCATTTTGAAAAGCAAACATAATTTCCTTCCTATGAATTATTTGTCTCCTGCTAAGGAGGTTTCTACTACCGGCAGCAAGCCTGAATCCCAGAAATGCTGAAGGGAACTCAGAGCAACATTTATGGTTTGTTTTCACTTTTACATTTAAAAATTTTGCTTACAATAAAAGTCACTCTACAGTTCTACAGGCAAACAGTTGGATAATCACTAATGCCATCAAGATACCAGAATAGCTCTGCTGCCCCCAAATTCTCCTCGGGCTGCCCCTTTGTAATCAACCACTCCCATATCCCCAGTCCCTGGCAACCACTGATCTATTATCTGATCCTATAATTTTGCCTTTTCCAGAATGTCATATAATGGAATCATACAATAGGTAGCCACTCCATCCTGACTTCCTTTACTTATCAGAATACATTTTGGATTCTTCTAGGTTGTATTAGTAGTTTGTTCATTTTTATATTAGTGAGAAGTATTCCACTGTATGAATATACCACAATTCTTTTTATCCATTCACCAGGTAAAATATCAGGATTCTTTTCAGTTTTTAATGATTATAAATAAAGCCACTATAAACATTTTGTAGTTTTTTGGGTGAAAACCATTCTTTTTTTTCTCTTGGGTAAATACCTAGGAGTGGGATGGCTGGCTCATAGAGTAAGTGTACGTTTAACTTAATATGATACATACCGGAGAGACTGAATCATTTTGCATTCCCACTAGCAATGCATGAGCATTCCAGCTGTTTGGCATCATCTCTAGTACTGGGTATCGTCACATTTAAATGTTTAACTATATTATAATAGTTGTAAAGTAGTATCTCATTATAGTTTTTACTGTGCATTTTCCTAATGACTAAATGATTTTGAGCATTTCTTCATGTGCTTACTTGCCATCCATCTGTTTTATTCGGTGAAGCGGTTGCTAAATCTTTTGCACATTTTTAAAATGGGTTGTCTGTTTTCCTAGTACTGAGTTTTTAGTTCTTTATATATATGGAAAGTATATTTCTATATATAAAAATAGATCCTGAGCAGGGAGCGAGCTGCAGCCCCACAGGCGATGAGCCCTGGGGACAGACATGCACTCGGGCAGACTGGCTGGAGCTGGGCCCTTACACTCTGGCTCCGTCTTTAAAAATCAGTGTTAAGCGAGCACAGTTAGTGAGTCCAAACCCACAATTCCTCCGCTTGGAACCTAAAGATCTGGAAATCAAATTGCCTGCTTCTGGAATTCAGTCTTCTCTCTTTCGCAGGCACTGCCTGTCTTTACCTAAGCCCGGCTCTACAGCCAAGGAGGAAGTGGGGGAGCTCACATTCTGGGGGCACATCCCAGCAAACGCACACCGGCCATACAGACTGTGCTCAGGGAAGTGGGCCAAGCCCCAGAGGGAGATACTGTTCAGTTAGAAAGATTTGTCTCGCTCACCGGACAGCAAGATGAACAGCTGTGGCCAGAGACAGCACAGAGACAGTGCTTTAGGAGGCTCACAATCTGGGGGGGAATTAATTCATTCCACAAATATGCGAGGCTTATACCAGCACTGAGCAGGGCCGCCTTGCCCTCCTGGCCTGGGGCTGTCTCAGACAAGAACGAGTAAAGTAACTGGCAAACCATCACCACACCCTGTGGTCATTGCCATGAAGGGCACGGTTTGGGTGTGAAGATGCAGGACAGTGAGTGGACAGGGAAGGAGGTTCGGATTTGACGACATCGCAGCTGAAGCAGAGGGTAGGAAGGGGCAGTGGGTGCTGTGGAGGGCAGGTCTGCTGTGGACGCTGTTCCAGGATGAACAGCAGATGTGAGTGGATGGATGAATGAGGGACACGTTTCAATCCTCGAGGAGGATATAAAGACAGCTCCAGTGGATTCAGGGTGTGCTCTCGACCAGTAAAGGAAAAGGGGCAGGTGGGAGTCGTGGTCATTGCCGCTTACTTGGGGGTACCCGAGAGAGAGAGAGAAAGAGGGAGGCCACTGAATTAGAGTTCCACCCCTGCACTGTTCTTTTTTTTGTGGGGTGGGGGGTACGCGGGCCTGTCACTGCTGTGGCCTCTCCCGTTGCGGAGCACAGGCTCCGGACGCGCAGGCTCAGCGGCCATGGCTCACGGGCCCAGCCGCTCCGCGGCACGTGGGATCTTCCCGGACCGGGGCACGAACCCGTATCCCCTGCATCGGCAGGCGGACTCCCAACCACTGCGCCACCAGGGAAGCCCCACCCCCTGCACTGTTCTCCTCTGTGGGGTTAAGGGAGACACTCCTCACCATCTTGGGGTCCTTCTGATGCTAGACCTGGGAAATCGGAGATGCTCTCCCCCCACCGATGTGCCCATCAGAGCGGCTCACAGAATTCCCAGCAGGTTGTGGTCCACCATGATGCTGGCTGAGCCCCACAACCCAGGGACACTGCTCGTCTTAGGGTCAGCTGGGTCAAGGTGAGGGTTCAGAGCCCAAATCCCAGGTCCTGTTCTCTAAGGAGCTGTGAGGCTTTCTGGTCACTTCCCTGCTCTCTCTGAAACCGTGGAGGCATTTGGAGATTGATCTTCTGTCTCTGCCTTCTTAAGGCAGTAGATTAGAAACAATATCCAGTGTTCATGGAGCATGTCCTGGCCAAGATTCCCAAAGCCCTGTACAAACATCAGCTCCACTTTGCAGCAGTCCAGGGCTTGAGAGCTTGTTATTATAGGAAACAGGGGAGCGCAGGGTAGGTCAGGGCCAAATACCAAAGTTAATCTCTGACTGAGAAAAGAAATGGAAACATATTCCCAGTCTAGCTCTCTTAATTCTGAAAAGTGCAACTTCAAATCCATATCATATATATTCCCTTAAAACTGTCTTTTCTTACATATATTACCTGAAATATCACCCATAAGTGTCAAGATAGTACCAAATTTCATTTAAACCTAAATAATAAGACTTTTTAAAACTATAAGTCATGACTTCTTTATAATAAATAAATTCTTCTAATTATTCTTAATAATTAGAAAAAATATTATTATAATAATTAGTAATTCTTAATCCCAAGACCAAAAGATAGTAAGGAACAAATATTCCTTGCTGGTGATTGGCAACCTCTGGGACACCCTTGGTATCTTCAGTTATCTCAAAGTCAGGTGTGAAATTCCTAAAACTGAATTAATGTTGATTCACTTTAAAGACAGCAACATGACATATTATATGTCTCATATTCCCATAATATCTATGAGTTGTCAAGGCCAAGAAATGGGCTTTGTCATTAAGGATGAGAAAGCCTCCAAAGGTGGCACCAGGAAATGACATGTATTGAGTCCCCACTACGTGCCAAGACCACGTAGGAGTCACGTTCATACACACAATCCCGTTTAACCTCCCAGCGACACTGTGAGCTAGGCATTACCTCTATTTGCTAGATGAAGAGACTGAGGGTCAGAGAGGGGAAGTGACCTGCTCAAGTTTATACAGCGAGACTTTGGATTCCTGACTCACTCTGCTTGAATCCACGTGAATCAGAAGACCACATGGGTCTCCTCTGCTAAGGTCAGAGTGAGGCCGTAGAAAAGGAAGGAAAATAAGATGGTGAGGGAGGTCTGAGGTAAATTCCTAGACGTACAAGTGCCATTACAGGTTGTGGAAGGCTTTGGGAACGTGGCCCAGACCTTACGGCAAGGCTGTCCTTTCCTTGGGTTTGTTATGAAATAAACCAGCTTCTTGGTTTTCTCCTGCAAGCCAGCTGCAGGGATTCATCCAATGAGGCCTTCATCATGTTTCTGAACTTTTTGTTGATCTAAATCAGGAATCAGCTGTTGGAGAAACACCACCAGTCTAAGGTGTTGGCCTGGGCAGAGATTAAGGAAGCTTTGTTTCCCCTGGGGTCGTCATGGGGCTAGGATAGCAGCTGGCTCTCAGCGACAGTGAATCTTACTGGTTCACTGGAGTATGCCTCCAGCGGTGCAGGCCCAGTGCCCTCCACCATCCCTGGCACGTAGTAGGTGCTCAGGAAGTGCTAGTTGAGTGAATATACTTGACATCTGTCGTCAGAGTGATTATTCACACGATAACATCTAGGCAAAGGGCCAACCCTCCTGTCATTAAAGAAGGGATATTTTCACCTTCCATCCCCTTTTGGGTACCTATGGTGCAGTTTTCCTAACCTTGACAACGATGAAGCAGAATCTGAGCGGCTAGGGAAGTGAGAATTTCTCATGGAGTTTTAGTGAGTTAATAATCTATTTATGATTTATATGGTCTTGATTACTCTCTGGAAGTACGAAGGAGGAAGACAAATGAGTTTGCAAAATAAAATCAGTAACATAAAAATAGCTCCACATAGAGGACTTTTTCAGGGTGTCACTAAATTTGTGCTTGTAAAGGTCTGTGGTTGAGAGGATAGAAGAGAAATGTCTAGATATATCAGATGAGAATGAAGGAAATAGAAGATACAGCAGAGGAATTGGGTAAACAAACAAACAAAAAACCAAGCATCTCAGTTGCATATGCTATCAGGAGACATGCTTTTGGTCCAAGTAGGTAGAATTTTATTCTCTCTGTGGAAATGAACTAGGGAGCATTTTTCAGTGTCTGAGAGGGCAATCACAAAAGAGGAAGGTTTGGTCATTTTTGTCTTTATTTTGACTGAGGTAGACAGGAGTGATTGGAAAGAGTTTCCTGTAGGTTTGCTCTGGTGTGACAGCGTTGGGAAGTCGTGTTATTGAGAAGCCTATTCAGGTGGGTCACAACTTCTCCACTTTTATGGCTTGTAGAACTTCTACTGATCCTGCAAGAGCCAGTTTAAATGTCTCCTCCCCTAGGAAGCCTTCCCTGATTTATCCCTGTTTCATTGTCATTATTGTAATGACCCAGTTCCTTATGTATATATTTTCCTTATGGTGTTCATCATATTACAGTAGTTATGTTTTACACACACCAGATCCTCTCCTTGAAGCAGGGCTGTTTTGTGCTCTGTACATCCAGGATCTAGCAGAGTGCCTGGCCCTTAGCAGCCTCTCAGTAAACCCTGTGGAATGAATGGAAGATGGAGCGAACCCTAGCCTCATTCTGTCCCACATGTCTTTCTAGACCAACTCCATGAGACGTCCCAGAGGTTGAGGAATCGAAGCCTTAGAAGGCCAGGATTAGGAATCGGACTCTACAGGGACAGCCCTGAGAGGAGCGCCGGACGTCTTCCGCCAGCTCCCTCCAGTCTGAAGAAGAATATGGTTTCTTTATACAAGCCAGGCTGCACCTGATAGTGTGTAACCCGAGGCAAGTCACTCCAGTCCTCCAATCCTCAGTCTTCTCATCTGCAAGGTGGGAATAATAACAGGCCTGTCTTAGGAGGTGGCTGTGAGAATTGAATGCATTCATTCCCGTGACACAAGCGGCAGAGTGACTGGGCACTTGGCAGGTGCTCAATAAATCTCAGTATTGTTGTTGGCTACTCTGAAACTGACATCTGTGTAAAACACTAATGGTAGGTTTTGGGGTTTTTTTGTTTGTTTGTTTGTTTTGCGGTACACGGGCCTCTCACTGTTGCGGCCTCTCCTGTTGTGGAGCACAGGCTCCGGACGCGCAGGCTCAGCGGCCATGGCTCATGGGCCCAGCCGCTCCGCGGCATGTGGGATCCTCCCGGACCAGGGCACGGACCCGTGTCCCCTGCATTGGCAGGCGGACTCTTAACCACTGCACCACCAGGGAAGCCCGGTAGTTTTTTTTTAAACATCAATTTTATATTCTTTTTATCATCCCTTTTCTTCTGTCCTTTATTTTACCTTTTTAGTTTTAAAAAGCTTTTTAAAAAGTATAAAAGTAACATTACGGTGGAGCTCCAATGCCTCCTCTTCCATGCAGCCTTCCCTGCCTGCCACCCAGGCCATAGATTCTCCTTTCTTTTTTGTTGCCACATTGTTTGTGCCACAACATAGCCCTTATTGACTAATACCTATTGTGATGTTCCCACTCCAAATCCAACCTGTGTGAGTGGAGTAGTTTCCTAATGATCTCAGTGGTTTCTCCCATTTTGGATCCTCCTCTAATTTAGAAAGAGGCCTTGATGTTTTGTGCGAAGCTGGATGTGCAGACAAGGACCTAACTGGGGAAAGCTGGTTCCAGCCAGGTGAGGCAGACTCTTCAGTTTCTGGTAACGGGGGTAATGATAACTGCTCCGCTAATTCAGAGAGGTTGAGAAATATAAATGGATAAGAGCCAGGACAACCCATTGCAAATTAATGCAATGAAACCATGTTACTCTCGTTACTTCTATGACATGGGAACCAAAGTCCCCAGCTGGCTTTTCTAAGTGTCAGCTAGCAAGCCCCCAACTCCCCCTGGAGACTTCTCTTGCTCTGTTTTGGGTGTTGGGGGTTTTTAGGTGTTGGAACTCAAAATACCTCCAAATTCCACTTTAGAAAGTGCAAAAGTGGGATAAGTTCTGAGGAATGAGATAGGTATATCGAAAAATACATTTATTTAAATTGTATTTTTATATCTACATTCCTAGCTTATTATTTTCTCCTGGACATTTTTATTTGCGAGTAAAAAAATATGCAGATCCATTTCATAACATGCTAACATACCTACCGAGAAAAGAATCAGAGAACTAGAAACTAGTAATATTTATAATGATTATCCAACTCCGATCAAAGTTTTTGGGTAGGAGAAATTTGATGACACCAGATGAAGTCTAGGGAATGTCCTTACAGTCTCTTTTGTCCATTGTTCCTTATAAACAAACCATTAGCAGAAAGACCTGAACAAGTCTACTAAACCTGAATAGATAACTAATTCATTTCAACATAAACAAGTGAAAAATATTATGTTTGTACATTAAAATTAAGTGAGATAATGAACACATCCCCACTGGAAAGATTTTAAATCTCTGGGAGATGAGGCAACATCCCGTAAAAAACCCAATAATTGCTAACAAAAATAAAAAATAAGCAATTAAATCAACCTTCTCACCTCCTATCAAGGAAGTGCCAATATTTTCTCCTTTACACGATATATGCAAACTTGAATGGTAATTATTTCCTGGCAACTCCAGAAAGAGCAGGAAACAGGCTATGGCCAAGCTAGGAGCTGAAAACAATTCACATGCTTTTCTAGTCATATTAGGAAAACGGAGCTTCATCATTTTGACTTGGGCTTCACCTTGTTCTGAAGTTGGTGGTGAGTGGCCTCTGTCATTCCCTGTTTTCTCTTTCTAGGGAACAACATTAGGGGAAGAGTCATCCCAGGGAGGACCAGGGGAAGAGGGAGAATTTAACATCCCTTATTTTCTTATCCAGCTGTGGTAGCTTAAATGGGGATAAGTTGCACCCTGAAACCTTTCCCCCCCTTTCTCCAAGTAGCCCAGGGACCAGTGCCCTGGACTCAGTGTCAGAGTCACCCTCCTACCTGCCCATTCCAGAAGCAAGAAGACAGAGCAAGGTGTGCCTACGAGCTTCCAGACTGACCTCTGACTCGTGCAGAAGAGAATACAAAAGAATAAACCCTTCCCCAAACACTCCCAAATATCTCTCTGAAGAACTCAATATGCTCTTTAAAATAATTATTTTTCAACAGGAGCCTTTCTCAGCAGAAAAGAATGGGAACAACTGGGGGGAGCTACAGTCCTTGGACTGACAGTTACCTGTTTGAGCCACACATTTGTTGTCATCAGCTGATTCTTTTCATCCTAAGAGAATGAAAATTAAATTCAAATTAAGTGAAACTACAGCAAAGGAAACCATAAACAAGACCAAAAGACAACCCTCAGAATGGGAGAAAATATTTGCAAATGAAGCAACTGACAAAGGATTAATCTCCAAAATTTATAAGCAGCTCATGCAGCTCAATAACAAAAAAACAAACAACCCAATCCAAAAATGGGCAGAAGACCTAAGTAGACATTTCTCCAAAGAAGATATACACATTGCCAACAAACACATGAAAGAATGCTCAACGTCACTAATCATTAGAGAAATGCAAATCAAAACTACAATGAGATATCATCTCACACCAGTCAGAATGGCCATCATCAAAAAATCTAGAAACAATAAATGCTGGAGAGGGTGTGGAGAAAAGGGAACCCTCTTGCACTGCTGGTGGGAATGTGAATTGGTACAGCCACTATGGAGAACAGTATGGAGTTTCCTTAAAAAACTACAAATAGAACTGCCACATGACCCAGCAATCCCACTACTGGGCATATACCCTGAGAAAACCATAATTCAAAAAGAGTCATGTACCACAGTGTTCATTGCAGCTCTATGTACAATAGCCCGGAGATGGAAACAACCTAAGTGTCCATCATCGGATGAATGGGTAAAGAAGATGTGGCACATATATACAATGGAATATTACTCAGCCATAAAAAGAAACGAAATTGAGCTATTTGTAATGAGGTGGATGGACCTAGAGTCTGTCCTACAGAGTGAAGTAAGTCAAAAAGAGAGAGACAAATACCATATGCTAACACATATATATGGAATTTAAGAAAAAAAAAATGTCATGAAGAACCTAGGGGTAAGACAGGAATAAAGACACAGACCTACTAGAGAATGGACTTGAGGACACGGGGAGGGGGAAGGGTAAGCTGTGACAAAGTGAGGGAGTGGCATGGACATATATACACTACCAAACGTAAGGTAGATAGCTAGTGGGAAGCAGCAGCCTAGCACAGGGAGATCAGCTCGGTGCTTTGTGACCGCCTGGAGGGGTGGGATAGGGAGGGAGGGAGGGAGGGAGACGCAAGAGGGAAGAGATGTGGGAACATATGTATATGTATAACTGATTCACTTTGTTATAAAGCAGAAACTAAAAAAAAAAAAGAAAATTGAAACTGTGTGTTGGATTTTGTTTTTTGTCCGAGACTTCCTGAGTCTTAGGTTTGAGGGGTCCAAAGTGAAAAGGATTCTCAACTGAAGAACATTTAAATGGCATTGAGACCCTAAAGCATGATGCATATTTTGCTTAAAATGAAAGATAATAATTAGAGCACGTGGTACTTCACTGTGTTGATATTTATATCAAGTTGCATAACCGAAGGCATGAGGGTGTGAAGTAGAATGAAGTGTTAGCTAAACGGGAGATGGGCTTTGCATGGTTTTCTAGAAGGAATCCTGGGTGTTGAGTCAGCTGCGGGGGATGCGTGTGTGCACTTGTGGTGGGGTGGAGATTTGGCCAATGGCGGAAGATTATTCTGCAACTCTGGGGACCACGGCAGAAGGATTCTGCAGAATCTGGGTTGTTGAAGTTCATGGATTTCCCCAGGGACATCGTGGCAGAAATGTGAGCCCGACAGGAAAATTAGTAGAGAATGTTAAGGTGTGGTGTGTCAGGGAAAGGTATGGGGTCCTGAGGGGATCCGGGAGGGGATGGGGTCACCCAGGCACTCACTCTGGTGCTGTCACCATCTGCTGTCCCTCCCCGCAAGCAGCCCTGCCAGCCCTGGCTCAGCCCCACCTCTGCAGCCCGGCCTCTCACCCTGATGCTCACCTTGGTGGCTCCAGCAGAACTGCCAAGGAGGGTGATGCCCTCCTAGCAGGCACATCCCCCAGCCCCACCCCCCCCGAGGGAAAAGTCCCTCCTCCACGCCACCCACACCCCACCAACAGTGTTGCAATGAAAATGACGTTCTCATTCTTTCCGTGGGTCATTTCACTGGCTTCTTGGGGCAGGTTTTATTTTTAAAACTGAAATGGCAGACATGGGGAAAGAAAACAAAATCACATTTTAGCCTGGAGAATGGGTGAAGGCCATTCTCGGCAGCTGAGGGCCGAAGATTACTCACCACGTCTACCAGCTGAGATATTTTCAACCCAAAATATACTTTTATGGTGTCATTAGATTGTAATACAGGGCGAACCCATTTCTGGTAACCTTGGAATAAATGTCTGAGCAGCGCATCTTCTTCTTCGGCTATGGACCTGAATCCTGCAGCAGCTGTAAGACATGAGGGGACCCGAATTAAGCGGGGAGGCGGGGCGGCTGGGCCCACATCCTCCAGCGGGACATTCTAAACAGCCTGATTCAGCAGAGGCAGGGTTGAGGCTACAAGGGTTCTCTCTAAACACTCTCCATACCCACCCCCGCTCCCTCCCCAAGCACCGCTCAAAGTAGACTCTCATTCTACTTCTTTAACGTTGTATCTGTATGAGGTGATGGATGGTCACTAAACTTATTGTGGTAATGCTTTCATGACGCACGTAAGCCAGATCATTATGCCGTGCCTCCTAAATTTCCACAGGGCTATATGTCAATTACATCCCAATAAAACTGGAAGAAAAAAATAATTAAAAGTAGACTCTATACTTTACGCAGAGCTTTGCCTTCTTACAGGACTTTCTCATCAAGAGGTCAACACCTTGACCCCAGAATGATCATCCACAGCCATGTCTTGCCCCGTGACCCCCTCCTGATGGAGGTGGTCTCTGCCTGCTTGCACTGTGCATCACTGCACCTGGTCTGGCCCCTTCACATCCCTGATCACAGTTTGTCATGCATTTGTCCCTGTCTGTCCTCCCCTCGGGTTCCACGATGGCAGGCACAGTATCTGTGCTATTTGGTGATGTTCATCCGGCACCAAGCACAGTGTCCGGGCACAGCAGGAGCTCATTTGATGTCTACTTAATGAATGAACCAATGAAGGGAGAGCCAGGCCATTTTCCATACGTTTAGCACGTGTTCACAGAACACCCACCACATGCCCCGCCGGTTCCCTCCCTTCCTCCTGGGGAAGTCCTCCCTTACGAAGAGCTTCCCTGGCCAAGAACCAGGTTCTAACAACAACTCTTCCTCCCCAAGTGTACAAAAGCCTAAGAAACACCCTCATTTCAAGCTTTAACACTCAAGCTGAAGAAATGGTTTAGGAACGTGGTCTAGAGGTAAGTTTTGTTTCTTTTCAGTGCTATGCTATCCAATTTCAAACCAGGAAGCTCTTTGTTGTTTTAAACATGGCCCCTTTTTTCCTCTGTCCAGCACCCTCTGAAATCCTACAATGACTCCCTCAGCACATCCGCTTTCCCATAGAAAACCTCTTCTTCCCACTGAGAGACGCACGTGGCTGGCAAGGTCACATGCAAGACACACCCCCACGTTTACCCAATGAAAACCCAGAGAGTCTTAGCGGGAAGAAAAGCAAAATCGCACACATGCTCCACATGTGCACCAGACCTTCACTTTACTGGGGAGCCGTGATTCAAAATGTAATTCAGAATGCTCCTCCTGGGGTGAGCAGGGCGCAGATACAAGGCGCTGCGTGCCGTGGCTGCCTCCACCCTCTCTCTTCCGCTCTAGAAAGCTGGTGAAGATGAAGATGCTGAGGAGTGGTAGAGATGTCACCTTACGTCTGTGCTTATTTACTCAAAAGCCTAACGGTTCTCAAACTTCGAAACTTCAACTACTCTTAGCCAGCAGAGAGGCATCAAGATGCAGGTCAGCGGGTGGCAGCCAGGACAGCCCTCTGTACAGGCCCTAAAACCTTCCTGGAAATGTGGGCAGTGGGAGGATAGGGAATTGAAATTCCCTGAAGCCTTGGAGGGAATAGGCTGAACTTCCCGAATTCCCTACCCACACCTGGGCTTAGCTTCCTAAGCAGCATGGCAGCTCTGATGGCTTCCAGCTCCTCCAGGGGTACCACCCTGATCTCAAACTCCATCATCTCCCTCTTGGCTTCGTGTGCTGCCTCCTAATTGCTTCACTCTTGCCCCTTTTTCAGTCCATTTTCCCGCAGCTAGACCATTGCTTAAAAGCAGAAGAGGTTTATGTCAGTTTCCTGCTCAAACCACCCCCATGGTTTCCCCTCAAACTTAGAAAAACACCCCCAGTTCTTACCGTGGCCTCCCAGGCCCTAGAGGGCGCCCACCCTCTCCCACTCTGGCCTTGCCCCTCGTCCCCAGGCCTCAGCCCGTCTGCACTTTTCAGAACTTGCCCGGGAAGCTCCTGCCCTAGGGAGCCCTGCCTTGCTGACGTCTCCTCCTGAAGAGGTCACTGAGGTTACACCGTCTAAGGATCCTTCCCCACACTGCATATGTACTTCGTATACTGTACCTTTAAATGTGGGTACCTTATCCCGCATCGGAGCTCTTGATGGTGCTGTGTGTCCTTCTGTTTATCGTCTGGCTCCCCTACAGCATGCCAGCGCTCAGGACAGTGCCGGCACAGTGGCTGCCGAGCTGATAGCAGCGCAGTTAGTTGGTATGTGTTTGCCGAGTAGCCTTGGAGAGTTTGGGCCGGAGCTGGACCCCCCAGGAGAAGGAGAAGCAGGGGGGCCGCGGCTTTCCCCCCCACGCCCGCCACCCCCCTCCCTGTGCAGGCAGCCCCTCCCCTAAGGAGGAAAACGCTGTGTGCTGGGCTCTGCGCTCGGCCTGCAAGTACCTGCCTACCAGCTACTCGACATTCTTCCCTGTACAGATGCTAAACGGCGCCAGTTTAAACCCTCCCCTTGTGGCTCCCCTACAGCCAGGACGCTGTGACCTTCCTAAATCCCTGTGTCCCAGCTCAGCCCATGAGAACAAGTCACTGAGGACAACATCTCATAATGGTGGAGGTACACCAGGAAGGCTGAGGACAACTGCATGATGTCTGAACACACACACACACCACACACACCACATACAACACACACACCACATACAACACACCACACACACCACACACACCACATACAACACACCACACACACCCCATACACATAACACACACACACCACGCACACCACATACAACACACCACACACACACCACACACTACACACTACACACCCCATACACATAACATGCACGCACACACACACACACACACACCCCATGGGCTTATTATCTGGGACAGCCCTGCATTATCATCATTTTGGACATGTGAGAAGGATCCTGAGACTGCACCTTGGACCTTCCTTCCTGGCAGGATAACTTTACTGTCAGTTTGGAGGCAGTGGGAGTTGCATGTTGGGAAGGATCTCCTAAGACTATGACCTGACCTCCCCAGCCCCTGCCACCCCCTCTGTGAGGACAGCTGGACCCTACTCTTCACCAGCGTCCAGAGGGAAGCAAGCAGATCTGCTCTCAGAGACCCGTGTGTTTGTTTTGACCCTGTTGCCCATGTCAGAGGGTGAGCTGCCATCTGAGTCAAGGAGGAAAAGGCATAGCTCTGTACTGGCTCTTACGGACTGGATGTGTGTCCCTTCAAATCCATACGTTGAAGCCCTAACCCCCAGTGTGGAGACAGGGCCTCAAAAGAGGCAATTAGGTTCAATCAGGTCATCAGGGTGGGGCCCTAGTCCAATAGGATTGTGGTCCTCATAAGAAGAGGAAGAGAAACCAGAGATCTCTCCCCAAGCAAGCACAGAGGAAAGGCCATGTGAGGACACAGCCAGGAGGCAGCAGTTTACAAGCCAGGAGGAGAGCCCTCACCAGAAACCGAGTTTGCTGGCACCTTGATCATGGACTTCTAGCCTCCAGAGCTGTGAGAAAATAAATTTCTGTTAAGTCACCCAGTCTGTGGTATTTTGTTTTGGTGGCCTGAGCTGGCTAGTACGAATCTGCATTGCCCCAAACAGACCTTACCAAAAAAGAAAAGAAAAAGGCCAAAGGTTGAATGTTTTCTGCCTAGTATCTTCCCCAAAATAGAAGCTGAAGTCACTGATGTTATTGGAGCCGATGTAGAGACAGGCCCAGAACTGTTTCTGGTTTGTTGTTCTTGTAAAATAGAATGTTATGAGGAAGGGCAAGGGCTTCCATGTTGATTCTTTGAGGCTAAGGCTTCAGTAAACATTAGATGACTTTAAGTGAATGAGCGAATGAATGAATAAATGCACAAAAGGCTATAATGGCACTTTCTGTGCACGGGAGACCGGCTCACGGCTCCAGAGGATGTGGAACCACAGATGTTCTCAGGATTTCCAGGACAAGTGGTCTCTTAAGAAATAAATGGATTCCTTCTAAAATATGACACAAATGAACCTATCTACAAAACAGAAACAGACTCACAGACATAGAGAACAGACTTGTGGTTGCCAAGGTGGGTGGGTAGGGGAGGGGTGGAGTGGGAGTTTGGGGTTAGCAGATGCAAACTGTGATATATAGGATGGATAAACAACAAGGCCCTACTGTAGAGCACAGGGAACTATATTCAATATCCTGGGATAAACCATAGTGGAAAAGAATATGAAAAAGAATGTGTACATGTATAACTGAGTCACTTTGCTGTGCAGCAGAAATTAACACAACACTGTAAACCAGCTATACTTCAGTAAAATTTTAAAAATACATTAAGAAAAGAAAAAAGTGGATTCCTGAAAAGTTGTGTGTAAACCAAATTTTTGCTAATGGACTTCTATTTCAGCTTAATTAGACAAGGCCACTATCCTAAGATACATCTCAATGGTTCATTGACAAGTCAGGAAACTGCTCCTGGAAGATGAGTGAGTCTCCCACCCCGCTCTGCCATGGGGGTTTGCAGTCCCCAAAGTCAGCTTCCTGGGGGAGGGATGGGAGGACATTTGTACTCGTAAATAATTTCAGCATTAATTAAAGAGGAAGAAAAGAGAAATGATAAAGACATGAAGACGACAGAGCCAGAAGGGACTTTCATGGTGATGTGAACCCCTCATTTTATGTGTGCAGACCCAGGGGGCCTGCGAGGGGTCACCCAGCGAATGGGGCAGGGGGGCTGGTCTTCTGAATCCCAAGCTGCCATCTTTCCACCATCCCATGAAGTTCACTGAGGATTGAGGAGGAAAAACATTGTTCCCTCCACCATGGTCTTGCTGCCACATAAAAACTGTTCCCACAATTCACTTCTATGAACACATATTGGCTGTTACTGCTTTCTGCTGCCGTGTTGTTAGCACTGCGTTCTCCAAACTGTTGCTTCAAGCTGTCTATCACGGGGAAGAATGGTGCTCTAAAACCAGGTCCCGGGTAGTATTTGCTTGGTCAAGGGGAAACACTCGACCCTGCTGAGGGTGTTCTGTAATCACCCAGCCCGCCACCCCGGAATATCCCTCTGCTGTAGGTGGCACCTGGCAGGCTGCTTTGCTGCGGGGTTGGTTGCGGGGACTCTTGAATGGGCGCTGCTCTGGGGTCACTCTCTGGGGAGGGGGACGTCCAGTGCTTTACAGTCACAGAGCAGAGCCACCCTGCTTCAGACCAGACAAGGGTCTCCCCGCATTTCCCTGCAGCCCCTCCGCAAAACACACACACACACACACACACACACACACACACACACACACACACACACCACACACTATACACACCACATACACAGACACCACACACACACCACACACACACACACACAACACACCACACACTAGGTCTAACGCACGTCTTCAGAGGATGTGTGCTGCCTGTTAGGGATGCTTTTCACTATGTCTTTTGGTAAAAAAGGAATTTTCGTTTCTTCCTGAAACATCTTTCTCCCCCTTATTTCTCTTCTCCCTACTTAATTTTTTAATCTTTTTTTGCTTCCGTGCTGTGCTGCTTGGAGGATCTTAGATCTCCAAAGAGGGATTGAACCAGTGCCCTCAGCAGTGAGAGCACAGAGTCCTAACCATTGGACCACCAGGGCAGTCCCATCCCTACTTAATCTTTGTCTCATTTTTCTTTGTCAAAATCTTTCCCTTGGGACCAGACAAGTGGCCCCGCAGGCAGCGGGCAAGAAGAGGGAGAAACAGACAGCACATGTGTACAGATGGACAGACAGACAGACAGAGATGCAGCGCCCTGCCTGATTCTAGTGATTTCCTCCACGTGGAACTGGGGTGGGGCAGAGGTGCAGGAGGGTGCACTGCTCTTGGCTCAGGACACCAAGTCTCCTGCCAAACTCATCACTCGTTAGAACGAGAGTCCAATGAATATTTATTCAACGTTGAGAGGCCCTGGACTCAGACCCAGAGACAAGAGGTCTGGCCCTGATTCCAGGCTGTGTGATCTCAAGTAAGACCTTTAACCTCTCCCAGTGAAAATAGGGAGCAGTGATGGGGAAGGTCCAGCCACTCACACGCCCAGTGCTTCTAGGTTCTTTACGTCCATGAGACAGCCACAAACATGACCTCTTAATGCCAGTATCTGCTGTTCCAAAGATACACAGAGGGGCTTCCCTGGTGGCGCAGTGGTTGAGAGTCTGCCTGCTAATGCAGGGGACACGGGTTCGAGCCCTGGTCTGGGAGGATCCCACATGCCGCAGAGCGGCTGGGCCCGTGAGCCACAACTGCTGAGCCTGCGCGTCTGGAGCCTGTGCTTCGCAACAAGAGAGGCCACGACAGTGAGAGGCCCGCGCACCGCGATGAAGAGTGGCCCCCACTTGCCACAACTGGAGAAAGCCCGCGCACAGAAACGAAAGACCCAACACAGCAAAAATAAATAAATTAAGAACATTTCAAAAAAAAAAAAAAAAAGATATTGATTTCTTTAAAAAAAAAAAAAAAACAAAGATACACAGAGAGCTCAAGATTGAGATGCACTCTTGATTCAAGAACAGCCCTTCACACCTGGCTGCAGCAAAGAAGGCATCCAGGTAACGGTGACCAAAGCTACCCCGGGACTAGACACTCCCTGGGAGGAGTTTAGGGCTCTCTTGACCCCAGTGAGTGGAATCACGACAGATTTGGATGGGGCGCCCAGAAACAGCTTGAGACAAATTTTTCTTTGGAACCCACGACTTGAGTTTCTGCTCTCTTTATTCTTTGTGTTCCTGTGTCCTTACCTTTCTTCAGGTGCTCAGACCCTCTGCTCTCTCCTCACCCCCATATCAACAACTGCTTTCAGCAAAAGTTTGACAAACTCTCTTATACCAAAGTATAAATAATTGATAAAACTTAATAGATGATAAAAATACAATAAACTAGTGAATATAACAAAAAAGAAGCAGACTCACAGATATAGAGAACAAGCTAGTGGTCACCAGTGGGGACAGGGGAGGGGTATCATGGGGGAGGGGATTAAGATGAACAAACTATTAGGTATAAAATAAGCTACAAGGATATATTGTACAACACGGGGAATATAGCCAACATTTTATAGTAGCTATAAATGGATTATAACCTTTAAAAATTGTGAATCACTATATTGTACACCTATAAGTTACATAATATTATAAAACAACACTATTTCAATAAAAAAAACTTAATGGATGAAACGTCCCATGATTATTTACGATTTTATTGAAAACAATACCATTGTTTATCCTCAGCTAGGAGAGTAAAGAAGTAATTGAAGAATTTCAAACCTCAGCAAGTATGGTTGGGAGAGGCGTATTTTTTGTTTGACACTTTTTGGTATATTTGGGGTTTGCCTTTCATTATCATCACCTCGTCCAAAAAAAATCATACCACAAATAGCCTCTTCTGCCGACACGCAGAGCTAGCCCTCAGGGTGGACTCAAATAATAAATATTTCATGGCTTCCTGCTAGCATGAAATTTCTTAAAACAACCTTGTTTTATTCCTCCTTGCGTCCCACATACTGGAATGATTACTACAATATGGTAGATCTTCAATAAATATTTTTTGAATGAATGACACACGTCATCAGGTGGTAAGAGTGACGGGAAGATGAAGAAGACACAGTCCCTATGTCTGGGAGCAGAGACACAAAGCGTGGCCATGACAGTGATCCTGCCACCAAAACCAGAAATGCAGAGATGAGGGCTTGTCCCTTGTAATTTGAAAAAGGTAGTCTTGTGTAACAAAAAGAAACTATTTTCTTTACAATGAGTAGTCAAGTTAAAGAACTTAAGGAAAGGTGGTGCAGATCTAAAAATAGCAATAGACTCCAGTGGATCTAGAACTACTGACAAATCCCAGAGTTACTGCCGGTTACTACATGGATTTGTTATAGATCAGTGATGGATGTATACAGCTCAGTCTACATTCCCAAACTCTTGCAGCGCACACGGGGAAGACATGTGACCAGGCCCTCCTCCGATTCCAACTTTCTGTGTAACTTACAACGCACAGAGGAGGGGTCAGAGGTGAGCCAGAGGGTTCGCGCTAACTGCCCCTGCTAACCAGGGGGTGGTTTCTCTGTGGGCAGAATGGTAGGAATCAGTTATTTCATAGGATGCTCTCATAATTAAGGCAGAAAAACACCAGACATTAATTGTACAGAAACTGATTATTTTCATGATTAATTGCATGCTAAAACACACAGAAGTTGATTATTATTTTTATGATTGGCAAGTTGCACTTAAGACTTTGCAGAGACCAAATTTAATGATATTTGAAAGTGGGTTTGCCACTCTCTGCACTTAGAAGTGACTGTGTGTTTCTGAACCCTAGGTACGTAGCAAAGGCTACATTTTTGAAGATATAATGACATTCAGGTGTTTATGCCTCACAGGCTTATGACTTTTAATTCCAGGATTTGTTTCAGGACTTGGGCAAATCTATCTCAGTGCCTCTGGTTCTCTATCTGAAAATTACAATAATCAGATGTGGCAAAAATACTAGTGACAAATAAATACAAATTGCTAAAGAAATAACACTGTTTTCTCACCATCTGGCTCCTGGCTCTATATGGTTTCTGGTGTCATGGAAGAGCGTTCT
>NW_006782864.1:889007-891889 GCF_000442215.2 Lipotes vexillifer
AAGAGCGTTCTGTTCTTAAGTTACAGGAAAAGTGAAATGATTCCAAAACCCAGAAAACTGGCAGGTAACAATGACCATTTTTCCCTAAACTTTTCAGTTATTTTCTCCCTCTTTCCTTTTCACTCTCTCTCTCTCCTTTTATTTGCCCTCCTTCTTTATTAAGAATTCCTCTATTTTCTGGTGGATAATAGTCACAGAAAACTCACACAGGTTCATAGACGTTTGATATATATTTCATTTAATTCTGTTGTACATACATACTAAATATACCTACATACACAAATTTATGAAAATATTTCTATGTCTACATGATATTTTGGATAATTATCTGCACACAGATATAGTGATTGTTAATAGATGAGATATTAAAATGTTGATATAGTCAATTCCTATGCTAAACATTTTAACAATTCTCTGAGTACCATTCAGTGCATTTGGTAAGATTTTCCCTGCTTTTATATCTTTGTACCAAGCTGATAACGATTCAAAAGGAATAACGCAATAAATGACAAAAGCATAAACATTATGGAATTCATAGATATGATTTCTTTAGCAATATACAGATTTCATAGACTTACTCATCAGAGCCACATTTTAGAGGTTATCCTAAAGATACCTGCACATTACATTTTGTAATTCTAACATTATCAGCACTAACAATGATCAAGTTTTCATTTATTTTAGCTTGAGCTTACCTGAGCTGGTGACACGGAGGGCGCTGAGCAGCAGGATAAAGTCTGCCAGCATCATGATGTCAGCTTGAGAACGATAATTCCTTCCTTTGTAACAACAGGGTATTTCCATCGGAAAGGACAAGAAAACGCAGTGCTTCAAAGTTCAGAGCGGAACCCGGGGAAAGTGGACACCTGGAGAGGGTAAAATAGCGTCGAACCAGCTCACATCAGCGCGATGTCTCTGAAAGCACACCTCATTGATTTCTAGTCGGCTGTCAGATCGTTTAAGTCTGAGAAATATCTCTGGGTCCTAACTCCTGACTTATTAATTCACTCTCTCGCAAAGAGATGCAGGGCAATGGAGAGAAGATGAACCCAGACAACTTCTGAATGTTCTGAGCTAGTTTTCTCATGGTTGGAGAGCTGTGTGAAAGGGAAAAACCACATATGAAAACACGCAACATGGAAGCTGGTGAAAGTTTCTCCTACACAGTGTTCCTCCATCATCCTTCATTTTGGACTTGGAGCTTCAGAACAGTGAACACGAGGGGGTCAAAAGATACAGACTCCCAATTATAAAAACAAGCCCTGGGGATATAATGTGCAGCATGGTGACTAGAGTTAACAATACTGTATTGCATATTTGAAAGCTGCTAAAAGAGTAGATCTTAAAAGTTCTCATCACAGAAAACAAATTTTGTAACCATGTGTGGTGATGGGTGTTAACTAGACTTACTGTGGTGGTCATTTCACAATGTATACAAATATCAAATCCTTACATTGTGCTCCTGAAACCAACATAATGTTATATGTCAATTGCACCTCAGTTTTAAAAAGGAATAATGACTATGTCCTTTAGGGCCCTCATCTAGCAGGTCTCACGTGCTTTAAGGTCAGAGCATCCTCTGTGGTTTCCTGGAGGCGGCAGGTCCAGCAGACCCTCCACAGGAGAAAGAGCAGTCAGAGTGTCACCTTGTTCACCACCCCTGGATTCATCTTGTTCAAAGTTGGTCCAGTTCTCACCTAGTTCAGTGCTGTCCGCACGCAGAGGCCCTCAAGAAATGCAAATCTGGCAAGAGAAAGTTAGGGCTGGAAAGAGAAGAGGGCCAGGTGGGAGCAGAGTCACCTGATGGGGCCCCAGTTCTGGAGCAACACACTCTGGGCACTGACAACCGACCTGAGCTACACTGATTTAATCCAATTTAAAATTTCCCTGTATCTCATTCAAGTCCCCACTGTGTGCATTAGCAACTTCCAAGGTGATGCTCAGCAAGGTACCAGCACAGAATCAAAACAGCCCTGGCCAAGGAGGGGGAGGCAGGACTGTGTCCCCTCCTCTGACCCATTCTCCGCTCCTCCCTCAGAGACCCCCTCACACCATGCGGCTGACCCCTCCCCAGACCACGGGCTCCTGAGGATGGGCTGTGTCGTCTTATCCTCTCTCCGTGGCATCCCCAGTGCCTATCACTTGTGAATGCTTCAGAACGAAGAGGAAGGAAACAATTAGACATTGATTTCCTATCCATCTGAATTGCGTTCCAGGCCCGCAGTGAATTCACAACTGTCTCAGGAATCAATTAGCCACTAACCCAAGGGTGCAGGAAGTCTCACCTTTCTTTATTTTCAATAAATCAAATAAAATGGAGCTTGCCATTCCACTGAGCTGGCAGGAAATTCTGACTCTGTCATTACAGGAATTCCAGTCCCTTGCCTAGGGTAGCAAAAGAATTGGCAAGGCTTTTGTGGCCCCCCCCAAACACAAGCAGGCCTGTAGCCTCCAGCCGTCTTGACCAGAGCAGAGGGTCAGTGGCCGGCCACATTCTGCTACCCTTTCCTGGTCAGGAAGTCTGGGTGACAGGATTCCCCAGTGGCTGGTCCCCGCTGCTGGAGGGACCGGCCAGTCTCTGGGAATTTCTGGCCTATCTCCCTTTACAGCCCCCTTTCCCCCTGAAAAGACACTCACCTCATCTCCATCCAGCTCTGGAAACCTCAAATAATCTCTTCAGTGAGTTTAGACTCTTGGTGAAAGCAGACATCAAACAAATAGGAAGAGAGGTTGTCTCTAAGGGGCTTCTGCCTTTGGTCTCTACAAACATAAGGAGTCCTAGCTCCTTTCTTGGGAAATGTAGGGGAACGAAAATTCCAGAGAACAAAACAAATTCATATCCCCCAAATCATCCTGTTCTGAGCCAGTGTGTGCTCTTTCCC
>NW_006782864.1:891925-924139 GCF_000442215.2 Lipotes vexillifer
TCTTTCCCTCACCTGCTCTATAACCAATGATAAACATCAGCTAGGTGACTGCCTGGAGTGCTGGAGTGGATCCACCAACGCAGAATAATCAGAAGGTCTCCATCGTCAACAGGGGACACGTTTGCATCCCGGGAGCCCGAGCAAAACCGCTGCTCATCCATCACGGACCAAACACGCTCCCCATGGGGAGTGAGCTTGCTCCTTCTGAGGACTCGGGAACACTGCCCAGACCACTGCCAGGACAGACATCGTGAGAGCCACAAAACAAAACTGAAGGTGCTGGAAAACAGATGTACTTTCACTTGATGGTTTAAAAAGTTATGATTAGTATTTTTTAAATGGTAAAAGTCGTATAATCTTAACAGTAAATTTTAAGAAGATTTATAATCCATCTTCCTAATCGAACCACCATCAAGGTGTTGGTCTATTTCCCTTCAGTGCACATGCCCCTGTGGGTATGCATGTGTGCACACACACACACATGCACACACAATCGCATAGTTGCTATCTAGTTTGTATACAAGTTTAGCCTTCAGCTGAACTGTTACTGACTATAATATAAAATTTGACACCATTAAAAAGGAGAACGTTCTGATATCGACTTTGAGAACAGAACTTTGAGAAAGTATTTCCTGATCTTTATGTAGACAAAAAGAATTGTAGATGCTTCCACAGTACAAATAAGTAACCTCAAGGCTAGTTGAGCAACCACAAACAAGAGTGTTGGTTAATAAGTGATGCCAGCCTGGAAGGAGGTCTCCAGCGGTGGTCTCCCCTGCAGCAGCATGGCTCTGACACATTTAAATCTCTCAAATATTTTCTTAAAGGCATGGAAGACATGCTTATCAGTTTTGCAAATAACACAAAAATAAGAGGATCAGCTTGATTTCCAAGGTCTCTTCCAATACTAAACCGTACAAGCTCGTCATCCGCTGTGAGGGATAGAATCAAGAGCCAGAAAAAGCTATAAAGCCTGGGATGTTGGGCCCATACGAACAAGGTAGAATAGCTGAAAGTGACCACATCTCTGTAAATTGGGACAAAATATGTCTGTTACTGAGTTCAAGCTCATACTGCTCACCACATGACAAGCCAGTAAATTGAGAGATGAGATGTTGGGTCAAGGACTAGCAACTTTACTCTGAAAGGCAGCAGACAGAGGAGATGGTGGACTAGTGTCCCAAAGAACCATCTTACCCAAACTAGAATTCAGGCTTCTTTTATACTAAAAGGGGAGGGGGCGTGGTTAGTTGTTGTAAACTTCTTGGTGCTGGAATCCTTTGTTCTTTCTGCTGTCCCTGTAAGTCAGGTCACGATGTTCCTGTAAACCTCTAACAAGACAAATGTTATTCTCTGTTCTGCAACTTCTTACCTCTATGTGAATAAAAAGTCTTCAAAGGGTCTCTGACCCTTTGAAGGTCAGAGTCTTGAGAATGGGCCATCATGTATATTTCAGGTTTGTTCTTCTGTTACATGTCTTTCTTATTTAAGATTTTATTCTACCAAAAAATCTTACAGAGTTAGAAACACTAAATTATACTGAGGTGTTCAATTAATGAGTTGCCTTTATCACAAAGAATACAATTACACAGCACTGAGTCTGAGAGTCCCTGTAAGAATGGCATCTGGGGCACTGTCTTTGTTTAGGGCAATGTGTTTTAAGACAGTTAAATATGTTCATCCAGGGGGAGCTGGGAGACCCAGGGTCCAGAAAGGAGGTTTTATGAGAAAAATTAAAGGGCAAGGAGCTTAGATCAGAAAAAAATGTCTTAGGAAGCCTTCTGCTATGAAACGTTTACACTCGATGGCTAACCCCTCTGCACCAACACCATTTTACAGGCGAGAAAACTGAGGCCCAGGGAGGTGGAGTCATTGTCTCGGGTCGCACGGGCAGAATCGGGCCAGAATCATGTATGCTGCCCCCAGGCAGACTGTATCAGCTCATGGAGAAACGGGAGAGGAGAGGACACGCAACCTGCCTTCTGAAGGCCCATCCGTGCCAATCCTGCCCCGTCATCCATCAAAGAGGTCCCAGCCCTCTTCTCTGGGCCTTCCCTGCACCCTCGGTCATTCCTGCAGCCTGTCTGCCCACGTCTAGCCAGTGCCGCTCCGCTCGAGTTTCCGATGTGCATCCACCAGCAGTGGGGATGTTGTGTGGGAGGGATGGGTGACTGACTCCGGAGTCAGAAGGGCTGAAATCTCAGTGCCTGAACTTGAAAATCTCATGCCCTCCAAAATAACCTCTCCTTTGATAGCTAAAATTTCACTCTAAAGAGAATTCCTAATTTGACTTAAAACTTATAAAGAAGCTAATTTACGTTAACTTTAATAAGTTAACGTAAATTAATTATTTGGTTTAAAACTTACTAAATCCAAGGCCCTGGGAGGGGCAAAGCCTCAACCCTTTTTCTTCCTCTGCACCTGTATGACATCCTCCCAGTAGTAACATTCCTCATTATCCGTAGCGATTTGAAAATCATGGTTTTTACGTGTATCAGTTTTTTTCCTGAGATCAAAGGTTGAGAGCCCAGGGCTCTTGGGAAGCTTTGCCGTCCCCCAGGTGGCGCAGCACAGAGACCAGGACCAGCGGGGAGCCAGCGGCGCGCACGGTGCGGTGCGGGGCTTGGGCGCCCCCTGTTGGACCGTCGATCAGACTGCAAGCTAAGGCCGACAGGCCCCTTTTTAAAGGAAGTACGCTTTAGACGTTGTTCCTTAAAATTTGACTTTAAAAATAAAATAAAACATTTTAAAGGCTGCCTGAATCCAAAACTAAGCACTCGAAGGCAGTGGGGTGTTGGCGCGACAGCTCCACCCACCCACGCACAGCTCTCAAAAGAAGGGCGCTCCGGACTCAGCCTGGAGAACTCGCTCAGGGGATGACTTGGTACCCCGCGCGCCCGTGGAGTGAGCCAAGCCCTGGAGCGGGAAGCGCCCACCGTCGGAACCCTGGCGTTTGTCCAGGAAGGGGGGAGGGGGTTAAACAGAAAGAAACCATCTCTCAACGTATCGGTCACGCCAGCGTTTCCCAAACATACCTGTGCATCCCAGTCATTCCGGGAGCTTTTGAGAAACACGAATTCCGGGATGCTTTCTCTGGCAGTTCTGGTTCGGTGGGTCTGGAATGGGGCCCGCGTGGTTTACAGACCACAGACCACCGACCGGCATCCTCTTCCAAGTTAAGGCACCACAAGGACCAGTAGAAAACACTTGATGACAGGGGAACAAACCACATTAAACCACCGCAAACGAGGAGGCGGGGCAGTGAGGGCCCAAAGCCCCGGCGGCCCTAAAAGCACCGTGTCCTCAGGAAGCCGGCTGTGACACGGGGAGGGGGGAGGAACCCCCGGGCTGAGGGTGGGCTTCTCATTGTTCTTCTGCTAAGAAAATGACTTAAGAAGACAGTTGAGGTGATACAAACACTTGACAGTTCATGAAGTGGACGGTCTCCTTTTGGAAATCTGGGTAGAAGGCAGGAAGCTTTTATAGGATAAAGCATAAAACACAAGGAAGAGAAAAATGGAAAACATCGGGTTGTCTGGGGCCCCAGGGTCAACCTGGTTCGGGATGAGAAGCCCAGAGTTGGCGTGGTGGGTGGGGACAGCTGACTGCATTTACCCTGAAAATCCAGGTCAAGTGGGCCTTTACAGGGACACGAAAGTTACATGTGCCATGGCACCCCAGGCAGGAGAGGCTCCATCTTGGACCTAGAAATCTCCTTCAACACTGCCAATTTCATTCTTTACTTGGTTTTTGTTTGATTGTTTCTTTTCTGAGGGTTTACGTCATCCTCTTTGAGTGACATGAACTTCCTTCACTGTTGTCATTTTCCGGGGCCTCTTCCTGGTCAGGGTAACAGCTGAGCCCTTCCTGGCCCGGTTTGCGAGGGCCCTCAGCGGTCAGAGACGTTACTTCCTTCTAGGCTCTGCGTCCTCAGCAGTGGGGCTTGTTTCAGGCTGTGGAGCAAGTGCTCAGCCAGCCAGGCTCCCCGAGGCGGGAGAAACAGGCTGCTGTGGCTTTTGCCTGTTCTACAAAGTCAGCTCTGTAGTGAAAGGAGCTTCATCGTCGCCGCTGCTGGTGGAGGTGCCGCCAGGTGGTCCCTGGAGCCAGGTGACTGGTCCCAGGTGCCCAAAGCAAATGCGCTGAGGGACCTCCGGAGGCTTAAGGGAGAGAATGCCGGGGTCAGAACTGCGTAGGCCAAATCTGTAACCAGGGGCAGAGGGCATCCCTGGGCCAGGAGTAGGGGCTGGGTCTGAATCCTTCAGGAGCAGCTGGGAGGGAGGAAAGTTGGAAGGAAGCAAGAGAAGAGAGTGTTGGAACTCAGCCGTGAGCACACAGCTGGCCGCTCAGCGGGGTCAGCTTTACTGAGGCCCAGACAGAGGGTGTGGGGATGAGTTGTCCTAGTTAATTGCCCTGGGCGGTGGCTAATTGCAGGTAACTCATCAGTTATTATCTACAAAAGTGCTGTGTGTGGGTGCAGAACACTGGCCTACCATCAGGAACCCTGAGTTTGCCCCTAATTAATTGTGTGATCGTGGACAAATAACTTTTTGTGGTGTCAGATTCCTCCTCTATTGGGTCAAGATGTTGGATTAGATTAGCTGTTCTCAATGCTCCCTTGGGGAGCTTTTCACAAATACTGATGCCTGGTATTGTGCCCAGGGATACTGATTTTAACTGGTCTACTGTGAGGCCCAGGAATCGTATATTTTTTAAGCTCTCCAGGTGTTTCTCATCTATAGACAGCGTGTTGAACCACAGACCAGAAGAACTCTCCTTTTGGGTTTGAAATTCTATGAGTCTGGGTTATAAGTAGGGTGACCAACCATCCGGATTTGCCCGGGACTGTCCCAGTTTTCAAACTGAAAGTCCCTGGTCCCAGAAACCCCTCAGTCTCGGGCCATGGTCTACATCACTCCCCCTCTGACATCAGTATAAAAAGAAAGAAGAGAGGCATGCTCAGAGCTCTCTGGGGTGTGTTGTGAGTGTGGGTTTTGTGTGTGACGTCACCAAATCTATCAGTAAGCAAATGTATGACTTGACCACTTACCTGCTACATAATTGCCGTGTGTGCAGTTAAGTACACATTTGGATAAGGCCTACCTCGCATGGATTTCTAAAGATTATATACCAACCATCCTAGCTTGTTTCCTGTTCTCCAACCTGATGCTTTGAGAAAGCAGGCTTTTACATTTTCTTTCTGACTCTAGTAAAACAAAGAAAAATTAAGAGCAGAACAGTTGTTTTTTTTTACATCTTTATTGGAGTATAATTGCTTTACAATGGTGTGTTAGTTTCTGCTTTATAACAAAGTGAATCAGCTACACATACACATATATCCCCGTATCTCCTCCCTCTTGCGTCTCCCTCCCACCCTCCCTATCCCACCCCTCTAGGTGGTCACGAAGCACCGAGCTGATCTCCCTGTGCTATGCGGCTGCTTCCCACTAGCTATCTGTTTTACATTTGGTAGTGTATATATGTCCATGCCGCTCTCTCACTTTGTCACAGCTCACCCTTCCCCCTCATCAGAACAGTTTTAAAAGACATTCATTCACTCAAATCTATTCAGCCTCTGCCTGTTGATACCTCTTCTCTACTCTGCGTCCAACCTGCCACCCAATTGTATTTTCTCCACCTTCAAGACATATCCTGAATCTCAAACATATCCCTTCTGACTGCCCCACATCTATCACCCTTGGGCAGCGGTTCCCAGACTTGAGGGACATCAGAGTCACCCTGCAAGCTTGTTACAACTATAATGCCAGGGCTCGAGTTCCTGATTCAGGAGGTCTGGGGTGGGACCGATTATTTGCGTTTCCAACAAGGTCCCAGGTGTTATCTGTTGCATTTCAGGGTGATGCGTGGAGATCTGGCAGGTGGGACCCTGGACTCCAGAAGGGGGACGTGAGCTGTGGGCTTTTAAAAAAATTGTGGTGAGATACACAAAACATAAAATTTACTGTCATAACCATTTTTAAGTGTACAGTTTGTTTGTGTTAAGTACATTCACAGTGCTGTGCAATCATCACCACCACCCACCTCCACCTCCAGAACTTTCTGTCTTGCAAAACTGAAACACTGTACCCATTAAACTGTAACTCCCCATTCCCCCCATCCCAGCCTTGCCAACCACCCTTCTACTTTCTCTCTCCGAGTCTGATTATTCCAGGTACCTCATATAGGCAGAATGATAGAGCTTATATTTGCATTTGTCTTTTTGTGACTAGCTTATTTCACTTAACACAGAGCTCTCGAGGTCCATCCATGTTGTAGCATGTGTCAGAATTTCTTTCCTTTTTAAGGCTGAATAATATTCCATTGACTGTATAGACAATGTTTTCCTTATCCATTCATCCATTGATGGACACTTGGGTTGTTTCTGCCTTTTGTGAAAAATGCTGCTACGAACATAGGTGTGCAAATATTTCTTTGAGTCTCTGCTTTCAGTTCTTTTGAGTATATACCCAGAGGTGGAATTGCTGGATCATATGGTATTTCTATTTTTAATTTTTTGAGAACCCTTTATACTGTGTTTCACAGTGGCTGCACCATTTTACACTCCCATCTGTAGTGCACAAGGGTTCCAATTTTTCCGCATCCTCACCAACCCTTGTTATTTTCTGGTGTTTTTTTTTTTTTTTTGATAGTAGCCATGCTGGACTGTGGAGCTTAAGCTACGTGATTAAGGAAATTTGAGAAATTGCCATTTTAAAAAAATCCTTAATGGGAACTTAATGCAGGAGAAAGGATAAATGTACTTTGAAATAGAGACATTCTGACCTGTGTTGTGATGAGACTTCTTTCATCTACTCCCTTTGCCTTTACTCTCCCTACTTACTTTTCTTCTTCTGTTCTGTTCCCATATCTGTGCATTCCTTAGTATTCGGCAGCTTCTATCCAACCCTCCATCTTATAGGATAATCATCTTACCCACAGGCAGCGTGTCCCTCCCAAAACTACTCAAATCTTTTTTGACCCAAGAGCCAGAACAAGCTCAATGAATTAGGTTTTAAACCTGAGTTTGGGTGAGCCCTTGGGAGCTTCTTAAACCACAGCCATGTTTTTCCAAAATGACAAAGCAACTGTACTTTGGTTTATAAAAGGATGAATACGGCATGATAATATGGGAGTCTAAGGTATCACTTTTTTTCTTTGCCACTGCTGACAACAATTTATAATTTCTTGCAGTTCAGAGGCACAGATCTTAGAATTGCTTCTCCCTTGCATTAAGTAAGAAGTGAAGACATAAATATCGGAAAAGCAAAGACGGAAAAGCTCATAGAACAGAAAACAGAGATTGTCCTTCTTCTTCACGGCTGATGTTTTTGTTTGTTTTACTTTTCTGTAAGCTGTGGATTCTGCAGTGGTCAGAGGACTCAACCGACCACTGAAGGATGAGACTGGAAATGTCGAGTCTTCTGTCCCTGAAGGGCTGGCGGCAAAAACCCCAACAGTGGAGAAATGGTCTCAACAGATGAAGAAGCTGGACCACAGAGCACACCCGCCAACACAAGCTTTTTGGCCCCCATGAGTGATATGAGAAACATTCAAATAATTGGAACTTGAGGATCGTGGAATGAGTTCTCGATTTCCACGTGCCATCTAACTAGACATAATTATATGTATATATAATGTATGTATTAACTGCTAATTAAATACTAATGTAGGTGTTAAAAAGTAATATTATCCATGGAATATAGGCAGATATACCCATGATACAACAGTCCTTACAGGCTTTAAAGATTGTCCTCTTAGACTAACCAGCCTCAGAATGACCCTCATGAAGGGAGGAAGGTCACCATGTCCAGGATGTCAGCCGAGTCACCTCAGAGATAGCAGGGTGACCTGCCACAGACAGGCTGTCCTTAACTGCAAGCACAGTTCCTCTCAGGCAAGGTGAAGCCATGTTGGTTTGGGGATAGTAAAGCAGGTAAATGTCTGGCTTATTCAACCACGTGAAGACTGTTGTTTACAAATTGCCACTGTTCAGACTAGAACATTCAGAATTAATCAACAAGTGTCCCTTGAAAACCAGTTTTGAGATCCATCCGTGATAGAAACTGTGAGTGATAACAAAAATGGTGAGACAGTGTCCTGTCCTTGATGGCGTTTCCAGTCTAGAATCACCAGCACTTTCTTGGTTACAATGGACGAGACTCCAGCTCACACCTGCTTAGAATAAAAGCGGGGGGCACTTGCTGGAGTGACCCTGGGGATCTGATGGACTCAGATGAGGCTCTGCATATGCAGGAAGCCTGGGGTCAGGACTGGGCAGCGTGGAAGCCAGGGCCAGGGCTCAAAGTCAGCAGGACGTCCTCTCCCCAGGTGATAATTTGGTCCTCCCGATGGAGACGGGTTTCTCTGCGTGATGGACAATATACTGCATGGGACACTCAGCCTCACGTGTGCCTTTCAACGGTCCCTGACCAGAGGGGAGAGGAGGCTTCTCTCCCAACTTTGAAGATGTCAAAAAAGGATTTTGGCCGAGGGTCACTGTGGCCAGGGGTGAGGTATTATGATGCATCCGGCCTGGTCCTTTGCCCCCTCTGTAGCTAAGGAACTAGCAGGGTCCTTTCTAAAAAGGAGAAGGGATTTGGGGTCAGAGTCAAGTCCCCACAGTCACTGTGGCAAGATGAGATGGGGGCACGGAGCAGCAGTGAGAGCTGCCATCGTGGCCGTGGAAGGGGCAGCGGCACAGGTGAGGGCCATCTGCCAGCCCATGCTGCCACACCCACTGTGGCTCTCGGGCTACCCAGGCATTGCAGACATGCAGGGTCATCTCTGAATCCAGGAACTGAATCACAGAAAGCATTTAATTAGGGAGATTTCATGTTCGATTCCTTCTACATTAGAGTGACCACAAAGGAGATGCTACAGCTCTTAGATTTGATTCAGAAAGTTTGGTTAAATGCACTCCTTGATCTCACCAGTTCTGCAATCCTGTGTGAGTCCTCTGTGGCCTGGCTCCAGGCAGAAGAGTTCCTGGACACCAAATATTGTCATAAAATTTGCATTTTGTTACCTTCTTATATCTGACAGTCTCTACCCCTACCCCACCCAACGGCTATCATGGAGTCATGGGGTTCATGTTTTACTGCCCCCTTCCCAGGGGCTTAGCAGTAGAGGGTGTTGGAAGTTTGGGGCAGAGACAAGTGGGAGCCTGTTCCTGGGTTTTGAGTATAGGCCCTCATATCTGGTCAGTCTAATCCAATGCTTCTCAACTGAGGGCCATCTCGGTTGTCGTACTGGGACATCCAATGGGTAGAAGCCAGGGATGCTACAAAACACCCTACAGTGTGCAGGAAAACCCCACAACAGTGGGGGTCCTGCCCCAACAGTCAATGTACTGAGGGCAAGTTGTGGTTCTGATCCAACATGCAGTAGGAGTCCAGTTCTCTGGAGGGTTAAGGATAGGTGTCAGATAAAGTGAAAGAACATTCTAGATGTTCTAGGAAGTGGCAAAGAGTTGGCACCCATGGGTCTTCCTTCCTCAGCCTGTGGCCTAAGGACATCAGCAGTTCTTAAGTGGACAAGCGTGTCTTCAAAAACACTCCTGTTCTGACTTGTGGTTGCCAAGGGGGAGGAGGGTAGGGGAGGAATGGATTGGGAGTTTGGGATTAGCAGATGCAAACTATTATACATAGAATGGATAAACAGAGAACTATATTCAATACCCTGTGATAAACCATAATGGAAAATAATATGAAAATGTATATATATAACTGAATCACTTTGCTGTACACCAGAAACTAACACAACATTGTAATTCAACTTATATATATATATATTTATGTATAACTGAATCACTTTGCTGTACAGCATAAATTAACTCAACATTGTAAATCAGCTATTCTTCAATAAAATACAATTTTAAAACAACAACTCCTGTTCTAACAAACTCTAGAGACACAGCAGCAGCCTTGCACCAAACAATTCCCTTCCACTGTCCCAGGCTGACCTTTCACCAGCCTGGAAGATATTCCCAGTCATCCCACAGCCGTCCCCTGGGTGGAGGGCCCTTGACTTGCCCAGGTCCCAGGCTGGCAGGGGCTGGCTCTCAAAGAGAACTTCACTCTTCTCAGGTGGAAAAGCCTGACAGTTTGATTTTTATATTAAGCCTTTGGTGAAAACCCAGGTATCCATATTTTTTTGTATGTGTGTATTTCAAACTAACTTGACTCTTACTGTTGCCAATTCCCATGAGAAGAAAATGTGAGATTATAAGCCAGCTCTTATCACTGGAAAATTTCACCATGGGACACAAATCATGAGAACAGGACATATTCCAACAAGGAGGAACACTGAGAAAAATACCACTTAGATATAATTATATTTCATCAAAGACACAAATTGGAGGGGAGAGGATGAGAGAGGCTTGTTCTAATCATGAAGCCCTGAGAAGGACCTACCACGAGGAGGACCTACCACCAAGAAAACACACATTTAGGAAGGATCATTAAGCTGTTTTACTGAGGATGTAAGGTTTCATCCACCCCTCCATCCACTACGCATCATTCATTCATTCTGATTTTCTACTCTGTTCAGGGAAGCCAGTGCTGAAGCCACAAAGGATAAAACAAGGTTTAGATGATAACTCCCACCCTCAAGGAATTTAGAGTTGCCTGTGAAGCCGGCTGTGTGCTTTGACATGAGAACTTCTGTTTTCCTGATGGGAGTTCTGATCTCACTCTGTCGCGTTCCAACTTATGATCCATAAACTGAGCCAGATTTCGCTCACTTGCATGGGAAATAAGAGGCTGAGAAATTCCCTTTCAACTGGATCTGTTTTGTGCTCCAGGGGGCGCCATCGTATCGAACACACTTAGATGGAGGGGGCTCAAGGCAGAGTAAGAACACGGCTTTCCCTGTGCCAGATATTTGGGGATCAGGGAGTTTTAGAGAAGTTTGCTGTCGTGGAGGCTTCAGGAGGGAAGGTTCTCTGAGATTTTCTAAGTGAAAGGGTAACATACATCAAGGAAGGTATACAAATACTAAAAACACAACTCAGTGAATCTTTGCACAGCCACACACTCAGGTAACCACAACCCAGGTGAAGATGCAGAGCATCTCCAACCACCAGAGGTTCCCTACTGCCACTTCCCAGACTACACCCCCTCCCACAAGGATTATTCTGATTTTATCATCATACATGGTTTTACCTGTCTTGAACTTCACAAAAAGGGAAGTATGCATATGTACTCTTTTTTCTGGGGAGGGGGGAGTCTGCTTCTTTGGTCCATGTTCATGTCTGCCATGGTCCAAATCGATGTGTTTATCGCTAGTCCGATCTCTTTACTGTCCCATAGAATTCCACTGAAGGAACGTACTCCGATTTATTCATCCATCCTCTCACTGATAGGCATTTAGGCTGTTTGCAGTTTGAGGTACTATGACTAACAAGGCATGCACATGGGTTTTGGTGCACACTACTCTTTACACATACATAAGAGTAGAGTCTGAGAGTATTTTTAGATTCTAAAAATGTTCCTAGATAAAACACACTAGGGGGCTTCCCTGGTGGCACAGTGGTTGAGAGTCCACCTGCCAATGCAGGGGACACGGGTTCGTGCCCCGGTCCGGGAGGATCCCACGTGCCGCGGAGCAGCTGGGCCTGTGAGCCATGGCCGCTGAGCCTGCGCGTCAGGAGCCTGTGGTCCGCAACGGGAGACGCCACAGCGATGAGAGTTCCGCGTACCGCAAAAAATAAATAAATAAATAAATAAATAAATAAAAATTAAAAAACACACACTAGGTTTTCATCTCTGAATATGCATACAGATGTTTATATATCTGTATACATATATATGTACGTGTATACAGCACGTGTGTTTCTTAAAGAGAGAGCTATCTGCAGCCCACAGAAAATGGATTTTCGATTGTGAGTGACCCCACTCTGGACAAGGCACACTGCTTTGCTCTAAAATCATAGGATGTGGAATCCCTGGCAGTCCAGTGGTTAGGACTCAGCACTTTCACTGCTGGCCTGGCTTCAATCTCTGGTGGGGGAGCTAAGATCCCACAAGCCAGCATGGTCCGGCCAAAAACAAATAAATAAATAATAAATAAAATCACACAATGAGCAACATAGACATTTATGTCGCACAGTGGACAGATGAGACCATAAGGGGAGTGGTGTCCTTTGTTCCTTAAAGTTAATTGGTTAAAATTAATTGGTTAGAAGCCCGTATGTGTATACACAGAGCTGGCTCTGGAAAGCATGTGTTTCTTTTGACAATGACAGCAGGGTTCCAGTGGTTAGAGCCTTGAGGTCCTGCTGATCTGTTATCCTGGAAAACGTGAAGACACTGTGAGGGTGGGACCTACAGGCCTGGGTGACTGATGGGATGAGGCATGGGAAGAAGGGGGGCAAAGACAACCCGAGGTTCCAATCTGGAGGAGGAGGAGGATGCTTATGCTATTAAGAGAAGCAAGAGGGCTTCCCTTCCCTGGTGGCGCAGTGGTTGAGAGTCAGCCTGCCGATGCAGGGGACGCAGGTTTGTGTCCCGGTTCGGGAAGATCCCACATGCCACGGAGCGGCTGGGCCCGTGAGCCATGGCCGCTGAGCCTGCGTGTCTGGAGCCTGTGCTCCGCAACGGGAGAGGCCACAGCAGTGAGAGGCCCGCGTACCGCCAAAAAAACAAACGACAAAAAAAAAGAGGAAGCAAGAAAATCAAGAGGAAGAGGCGCAGCACCAACATTTACTTGCCCTCCTGTGCTGAAGCATAAACAAAATGTATCCTCTTTATTTCTCCATAACCAATCGTGAGACCTCACCTTCTGGAAAGTTCTGGAAAGGACACCTGGACTTCTAGCTTGCCAGGTGGAGTCTTAGTGTCTTTGGATGATTCGCTGTCTGGGGCAAATGCTCAGTTCCCCACCCCCACCCCACCCCAACCCCAGCTGCCTTTCCTCTGAGAGGCATGTAGGTACGGGGTGTTGGAACTGGCTGCATTGCCAGGACTCTTGATAATCTCATGAAGGTTAAACTGATTATAAAGTTTATGACCATATAAACTATAAAAAGAATGAAGAGCTTGTTTATTCACTAAAACATAAAAGCAAAAATAGCCAGGAAGCCCCTGAAAAAGAACAATGGGGGAAACAGGAAAATATTATAAAACCCTGTAACTGGATCAGTGTGGTATCAGCACAGAAATAGACACAGAGACCAAGGAACAGACTAGAACATCTAGAAAAAGATCCATTTGTCTGTGACAGTTTCTAATGAAGGACGCCTTTCAAGTCAGTGGGGGAGAAATAGAAGTGTCAATAGGTGGTTTAAGGATACCTGGATGGCCATGTGGAAAAAGATGAAATTAGATCCCTTCTTCACATGGTATACTGACATAAGTTCCAAATGAATCAGAGATTTAAATGTGAAAAATTAAGCCCTACAGCTACTTGAAGAAAACATGGGTGAATTCCTCTGTAACTTGAAAAATGAGAAAACTTTCCTAAAGCTTAAAATCCAGAAACAATGAAAGAAAAGATTAGTAAATCTGATTACATAAAAAAAAGTTTGCATGGCAAAAACTACCATAAGCAAATTATAACAAACCAGGAAAAAATACTATAGACAAAGTGTTATTATCCCTGATATAAAAATACCTTCTAAATTAAAAAAGAAAAAGGTCAAAAAATCTATAGAAACATGGACTAGAGAAATGGAGAAGTCACAGAAAATAAAATCCTAATGGGCCTTATCCATATGAAAAGATTCTCAACCTTGCCTACAATAAGAAAAATGCAAATGAAAACTCACTGAGATACTATTTCTCACCTAGCAGGTTGACGAAAGGCAAAATGTTTGACCACATATTCTGTTGGCCAAGCTGTGGGGAAACAAGCATTCTGATACATTGCTGGTGGGAATGCAAAATTCCCACCAGCAATGTATAATTCCTACGGAGGGAAACTTGGAAATATCTATGAAAATTACATATGCTTTTTTTTTTTTTTTTTTTTTTTTTTTTCTGTACGCGGGCTTCTCACTGTTGTGGTCTCTCCCGTTGCGGAGCACAGGCTCTGGACGCACAGGCTCAGTGGCCACGGCTCACAGGCCCAGCCGCTCCACGACATGTGGGGTCTTCCCGGACCGGGGCACGAACCCGCATTCCCTGCATCGGCAGGCGGACTCTCAACCACTGCGCCACCAGGGAAGCCCTACATATGCTTTTATTCACTGAACTGGCTTTCCTGCTTTTAGGTATTTGTCCCAAAGACAGTGTAGCATGACTATGAAAAGGTGCATTCACTGGGCTATTCATGCAGCACAGATTAACAAAAGTTTGGTAACAAAGCAACTGTCTGTCAACAGGGATCTGGTTGAATTACTTACATTTACAAAATGAAGAGGTATTCAAATGAAAAAAAGAAATGTTTCTATATACTACCACTGCATAGTTATTTCTGGACTATATCAATAAGTGGAGAAACATTAATATATCATTTATATGATAAAGGGGAGGGATGTGAATATACACACACATATTCTTTCTATAAATATATCTAAACTTGTGTTTTTAAAAATGGAAAGATAAACCATAAAGAGAGGGAAAAAAGGTTACTGATAGGGAGAAAAGAGAATGGGGTTGAAAGAACAGGTGTGGAAGCTAGACTTCTCTGACTATACCTCATCTGGTAGATTTGATTTTGAAACCAAGTAAGTATTTTGTATAATTATAAAACAAAATTAAATTTAAAAAGGAAAAGAGAAATATTCTAAAAATTGAAAGAAATGAATCCGACTGTATAGTGAGTTGGCGGCATAATGCACAGAGGTGAGATATTTCAAGGGACTTTAATTCACAGTAATTTGACTGTACATCTGTAGTCAGATCCTGATGACAAAGTACCCCCCCCAAAAAAATCCACACCCAAAACCTGCATTGAGTAATCATATTTCTTTTTTTAATAAATTTATTTATTTATCTTTGGATGTGTTGGGTCTTCATTGCTGCACACGGGCTTTCTCTAGTCAGGTTGAGTGGTAGCTACTCTTCATTGCGGTGCATGGGCTCTAGGTGCGTGGGCTTCAGTAGTTGTGGCCCACAGGCTTAGTTGCTCTGTGACATGTGGGATCTTCCCAGACCAGGGATCAAACTCATGTCCCCTGCATTGGCAGGCAGATTTTTAACGACTGTGCCACCAGGGAAGTCCAGTAATCATATTATTGATAATGGTGTTGGTATTATTAATTTGAGATTGCTGTCAATGAATTGTGAGATGAAGCAAACTGTTACCAAACTCAGGTTCAGCTGCTTGCTGTTCAAAAGCCAATACTCAAGAGACAGGAGTTGGTTGGAAAGGAAAGTTTTCTTTATTTAGGAGGCCAGCACCCTAGGAAAAAGTTGAACTCATGTCCAAGAACCAACTCCGAAGACTGTGCTCTACCATGAAAGTTTTTAAAGGGAGAAAGGGAAACTTAATCACAGTAACATTTGAGGAGAGGGTCAGAATCTTTGTTATCTTGCACTGTGTGCAAACTTGCTTCTGATTGATTGGTGGTGAGGTAACAGGGCGGTGCTCCAGGACTCCTGTGCTCAGTCTGAAGTTACCATCCTCCACCTGGGTGGGGACTTCAGTTCCTGCAGAAGAACTCAAAAATATTGTTATAGCCCTTGAGGAAGAACCAGGACCCTGCTTTATCACTGCACAGCTGTTTCCTTTTTTTTTTTTTTTTAATTGGAGTATAATTGCTTTACAATGTTGTGTTAGTTTCTGCTGTACAACAAAATGAATCAGCTATATGTATACATATATCCCCTCCCTCTTGGACCTCCCTCCCACCCCCTCATCCCACCCATCTAGGTCATCGGATTCCACTAGCTATCTGTTTTACACATGGTACTGTATTTATGTCAAACCTAATCTCCCAATTCATCCCACCCTCCCCATCCCCCACTGGGTCCACACATCCATTCTCTACGTCTGTGACTCTATTCCTGTCCTGGAAATAAGTTCATCTGTACCATTTTTCTAGATTCCACATACACGCATTAATATACAATATTTGTTTTTCTCTTTCTGGCTTACTTCACTCTATATGACAGACTTTACGTCCATCCACATCTCTACAAATGACCCAGCTTGATTCCTTTTTGTGGCTGAGTAGTATTCCAGTGTATATATGTACCACATCTTCTTTATCCATTCGTCTGTCAATGGGCATTTAGTTTGCTTCCATGACCTGGCTATTGTAAATAGTGCTGCAGTGAATATTGGGGTACAGGTGTCTTTTTGAATTCTGGTTTTCTCAGGGTATATGTCCAGTAGTGGGATTGCTGGGTCATATGGTAGTTATATTTTTAGTTTTTTAAGGAATCTCCATAGTGGCTGTATCAATTTACATTCCCACCAACAGTGCAAGAGGGTTCCCTTTTCTCCACACCCTCTCCAGCATTTACTGTTTGTAGATTTTTTTGCTAATGGCCGTTCTGACCAGTGTGAGGTGATACCTCATTGTAGTTTTCATTTGCATTTCTCTAATAATTACTGATGTTGAGGATCTTTACATGTGCCTCTTGGCCATCTGTATGTCTTCTTTGGACAAATGTCTATTTAGGTCTTCCACCCATTTTTTTGATTAGGTTGTTTATTGTTTTGATATTGAGCTGCATGAGCTGTTTGTATATTTTGGAGATTAATCCTTTGTCCACTGCTTCGTTTGCAAATATTTTCTCCCATTCTGAGGGTTGTCTTTTTGTCTTGTTTATGGTTTCCTTTGCTGTGCAAAAGCTTTTAAGCTTCATTAGGTTCCATTTGTTTATTTTTGTTTTTATTTCCCTTACTCTAGGAGGTGGGTCAAAAGAGATCTTGCTGTGATTTATGTCAAAGAGTGTTCTTCCTATGTTTTCCACTAAGAGTTTTATAGTGTCCAGTCTTACATTTAGGTCTTTAATCCATTTTGAGTTTTTTTGTGTGTATGGTGTTAGGGAGTGTTCTTATTTCATTCTTTTACATGTAACTGTCCAGTTTTCCCAGCACCACTTATCGAAGAGACTGTCTTTTCTCCATTGTATGTTCTTGCCTCCTTTGTCATAGATTAGGTGACCGACCATACGTGTGTGGGTTTATCTCTGGGCTTTCTATTGTGTACCATTGATCTATATTTCTGTTTTTGTGCCAATACCATACTCTCTTGATTACTGTAGCTTTGCAATATAGTCTGAAGTCAGGGAGCCTGATTCCTCCAGCTTCATATGTCTTTCTCAAGATTGCTTTGGCTATTTGGTGTCTTTTGTATTTCCATACAAATTGTAAAATATTTTGTTCTGATTCTGTGAAAAATGCCATTGGTAATTTGGTAGGGATTGCACTAAATCTGTAGATTGCTTTGGGTAGTATAGTCATTTTCACAATATTGATTCTTCCCATCCAAGAACATGGTATATTTCTCAATCTGTTTGTGTTATCTTTGATTTCTTTCATCAGTGTTTTATAGTTTTCTGAGTATAGGTCTTTTGCCTCCTTAGGTAGGTTTATTCCTAGGTATTTTATTCTTTTTGTTGCAATGGTAAATGTGATTGTTTCCTTAATTTCTCTTTCTGATCTTTCATTGTTAGTGTATAGGAATGCAAGAGATTTCTGTGCGATAATTTTGTATCCTGCAACTTTACCAAATTCATTGATTAGCTCTAGCAGTTTTCTGGTGGCATCTTTAGGATTTTGTGTGCATAGTATCATGCCATCTGCAAACAGTGACAGTTTTACATCTTCTTTTCCAAATTGTATTCCTTTTGTTTCTTTTTCTTCTCTGATTGCTGTGGCTAGGACTTCCAAAACTATGTTGAATAAAAGTGGTGAGAGTGGACATCCTTGTCTTGTTCCTGATCTTCACGAAAATGCTTTCAGTTTTTCACCATTGAGAATGATGTTTGCTGTGTGTTTGTCATGTATTATTTTTATGTTGAGGTAGGTTCCCTCTATGCCCACTTTCTGGAGACTTTTTATCATAAATCGTTGTTGAATTTTGTTAAAAGCTTTTTCTGCATCTACTGAGATGATCATATGGTTTTTATTCTTCAGGTTGTTAATATGGTGTATAACATTGATTGATTTGCATATATCAAAAAATCCTTGCATCCCTGGGATAAATCGCACTTGATCATGGTGTATGATCCTTGTAATGTGTTGTTGGATTCTGTGTGCTAGTGTTTTGTTGAGGATTTTTGCACCTGTCTTGATCAGTGATATAGGTCTGTAAGTTTCTTTTTTTGTGATATCTTTGTCTGGTTTCAGTATCAGGGTGATGGTAGCCTCGTTGAATGAGTTTGGGAATGTTCCTCCCTTTGTAATTTTTTGGAAGAGTTTGAGAAGGATCGGTGTTAGCTCTTCTCTAAACGTTTGATAGAATTCACCTGTGAAGTCATCTGGTCCTGGACTTTTGTTTGTTGGAAGATTTTAAATTACAGTTTCAATTTCATTATTTGTGATTGGTCTGTTTATATTTTCTTATTCTTCCTGGTTCAGTCTTGGAAAATTGTACCTTTGCAAGAAGTTGTCCATTTTACTGGCATATAGTTGCTCATAGTGGTCTCTTATACTCCTTTGTATTTCTGTGATGTCAGTTGTAATTTCTCCTTTTCATTTCTCCTTTTTTATTGATTTGCATCCTCTCCCTTTTTTTCTTGATGAGTCTGGCTAAAGGTTTATCAAATTTGTTTATCTTATCAAAGAACCAACTTTTAGTTTTATTAATCTTTGCTATTGTTTTCTTCATTTCTATTTCATTTATTTCTGCTCTGTTATTTATGATTTCTTTCCTTCTACTAACTTTGGGGTTTTGTTGTTGTTGTTCTTCTTCTTCTTCTTTCTCTAGTTGCTTTAGGTGTAAAGTTCGATTGTTTATTTGAGATTTTTCTTGTTTCTTGAGGTGAGATTGAATTGCTGTAAACGTCCCTCTTAGAACTGTTTTTGCTGTGTCCCATAGGTGTTGGGTCATCATGTTTCTGTTGTCATTTGTTTCTAGGTATTTTTTTCCTCTTTGATTTATTCAGTGATCTATTGGTTATTCAGCAGTGCACTGTTTAGCTTCCATGTGTTTATGGTTTTTACAGTTTTTTTTTTCCTGTGATTGACTTCTAATCTCATAGTGTTGTGGTCAGAAAAGATGCTTAATATGATTTCGTTTTTCTTAAATTACCCAAGGCTTGATTTGTGACCCAAGATGTGATCTATCCTGTAGAATGTTCTGTGTGCACTTGAGAAGAAAGTGTATTCTGTATTCAGTCTTTCAGGTGGATTGTCCTATACATATGAATTAAATCTATCTGGTCTATTGTGTCATTTACTTTTTTTTTTTTTTTGTGGTACATGAGCCTCTCACTGTTGTGGCTTCTCTTGCTGCGGAGCACAGGCTCTGGACGTGCAGGCTCAGCGGCCATGGCTCACGGGCCTAGCTGCTCTGCGGCATGTGGGATCCTCCTGGACCAGGGCATGAACCCGCGTCCCCTACATCAGCAGGTGGACTCTCAACCACTGTGCCACCAGGGAAGCCCCCTATTGTGTCATTTAAAGCTTGTGTTTCCTTACTTATTTTCTGTCTGGATGACCTGTTCATTGGTGTAAGTGGGGTGTTAAAGTCCCTCACTATTATTGTGTTACTGTTGATTTCCCCTTTTATGGCTGTTAGCATTTGCCTTATGTATTGAGGTGCTCCTATGTTGGGTGAATAAATATTTATAATTGTTTTATCTCCTTCTTGGATCGATCCCTTGACCGTTATGTAGTTTCCTTCCTTATCTCTTGTAACAGTCTTTATTTTAAAGTCTATATTAACTGATATGAGTATTGCTACTCCAACTTTCTTTTGATTTTCATTTGCACGGAATATCTTTTTCCATTCCCTCCCTTTCAGTCTGTATGTGTCCCTAGGTCTGAAGTGGGTCTCTTGTAGACAGCATATATACAGGCCTTGTTTTTGTATGCATTCAGCCAGTCTGTGTCTTTTGGTTGGGGCATTTAATCCATTTACATTCAAGGTAATTATCAATATGTATGTTGCTATTACCATTTTCTTAATTGTTTTGGGTTTGTTTTTGTGGGTCTTTTTCTTCTCTTGTGTTTCCCGGCTAGAGAAGTTCCTTTGTCATTTGTCCTAAAGCTGCTTTGGTGGTGCTGAATTCTCTTAGCTTTTGCTTGTCTGTAAAGCTTTTGATTTCTCTGTCAAATCTGAATGAGATCCTTGCTGGGTAGAATAATCTTGGTTGTAGGATCTTCCCTTTCATCACTTTAAATATGTCCTGTCACCCCCTCCTGGCCTGCAGAGTTTCTGCTGAAAAATCAGCTGAAAACCTTATGGAGATTCCCTTGTACGTTGTTCGTTGCTTTTCCCTTGCTGCTTTTAATATTTTCTCCTTGTATTTAATTTTCGTTAATTTGATTAATATGTGTCTTGGTGTGTTTCTCCTTGTGGTTATCCTATATGGGCCCTCTGCACTTCCTGGACTTGGGTGGCTATTTCCTTTCCCATGTTAGGGAAGTTTTCAACTATAATCTCTTCAAATATTTTCTCAGACTCTTTCTTTCTCTTCTTCTGGGACCCCTATAATTCGAATGTTGGTGCATATAATGTTGTCCCAGGGGTCTCTGAGACTGTCCTCAATTCTTTTCATTATTTTTTCTTTATTCTGCTCCTTGGAAGTTAATTCCACCATTCTATCTTCCAGCTCACTTACTTGTTCTTCTGCTTCTGTTATTCTGCTATTGATTCCTTCTAGTGTATTTTTCATTTCAGTTATTGTGTTGTTCATCATTGTTTGTTTGTTCTTTAGTTCTTCTAGGTCCTTGTTAAACATTTCTTGTATTTTCTTATTCCATGCCTGTGTTCAGTTTCCGAGATTTTGGATCATCTTTATTATTCTGAATTCTTTTTCGGTAGATTGCCTATTTCCTCTTCATTTATTTGGTCCTATAGGTTTTTACCTTGCTCCTTCACCTGTAACATATTTTTTTGCTGTCTCATTTTTTTTTGCTGGGTGGGGCTGTATTCCTGTCTTACTGGTTGTTTGGCCTGAGGTGTCCAGCACTGGAGTTTGCAGGTGGTTGGGTAAAGCCAGGTATTGGTGCCGAGATGAGGACCTCTGGGAGACCTCACTCTGATTAATTTTCCCTGGGGTTTGAGGTTCTGTTAGTCCAGTGGTTTGGACTCGGTGTTCCCACCACAGGAGATCAGGCCAGACCCCTGGCCTGGGAGCCAAGATTCTGCAAGCTGCACAGTGAGACCAAAAAAAAAAAAAAAAAAAAAAACAAAAAAAAAGCTAGGGGTTTTTTTTTTTGTTTTTTCAGTTTTGATTGAACAGGGACGGGAGAAGCCAGAACAGTGAGAGGCCCACATACCGCAATGGACAGGGAGAAAAAAAAAAAAAAAAAAAAAAAGAGCAGAACAATAGCAAAGAATAAAAAATAAAATAAAATTAGATAAGTAAAAATTATATTAGAAAAAAATAAAAATATAAATGAAACAACAACAATGAGGCAAAACAGAACCACAACAGCAAATAAATAAATAAGGGCCCGGAAAGGTCTCGGCTGTGAAGGGAGGGTGGGGCTTAGGTAGGGTGGGCCTTAGGCAGGGGATGGGGCCTAGGCTCCAGACCCACTCTGCTGGAAAACGTCTTAGTAGGATGGCAGGTAGGGGCTTAGGCTCAGCGCGGCTGGAGGGGGCTTTGGAGGGCAGAGGTTTAGGCCTGGGACCCCAGCAGGCTCACCAGGGCCTGAACGGGCCGGGGAAACACTGGGCCCATTCCCCTCCTATCTCCCGATTCCCCGAAGGCCTCTCCTAGTCCCCGCTGATCCCCTCACTGTGTGTGGGCCTCTCCAAGTGTGGGAACCCCTCCCCTCCCGCAGCCACCCCTCAGGGGTGCCAGTCCCATCCTGCCTCCGGTTCTCCTCTCCCCACCACGTCCTACCTGGTCACTTGGGGGTTCCTTTGTGCCCTTAGGTGTCCAAGGTCCCCCACCAGTGCCTGGTAGGGGCCCTATTTGTGAGGAGACACGAGCTCCGTGTCCTCCTACTCTGCCATCTTCTGCACAGTGGTTTCCTGCCTGCTCCTCCTTTGTTTCTGAATCCCCTCCCTTCCCTGATTAGCAATTGTTTGAATCTGCCCTTTGGAACTCAGGAAAGGTCAAGGAAGCTGAATGAAGCCTCTTTCTTACAAACAAGAAACGTAGGCACATGGAAAGGATTTGCACCCGGCAGGGCCCCACAGGGCCCTACTTGGTTTCAAAACCAGTTATTATAGTGGTGTCACTGAGAATCAGGATTTGGGCATGGGAAAAAGAAGACACAGATGTAAGATTAACAAGATTAAGAAAAAAAAACGTCGTCCTGATTTTAGTTCAGATGTATAAATACAAATTCAGGATGCATTTTGTCTTTTAAAAACGTGTTTCTTAATTCTATCCACTGAAAAGACCTAGGAACAATGATCATTCCACAAAGAGTGAGCACTCCTATTACCAGATTTCTGCATCTAAGCACCATTTCCTGCTAAATGGAACCAGGACGAGAGTTCATTTCTGTGGCCTTTCCTGATCAAACTGTAACTCATCGTAAGCAAACAGCTGACGGGGGAAAGCTCTTTAAAGAAGTAGTCTAGCAGATAAATGAAGAAGAAAGGATAGGATGTCATAATTTGGCAACACATAATTAATGGTTCTATGCAATGATCACCAACATTTGCTGACATCACTGAACGAGTGTGCCTCTTTGCCCAAAAAGTCCACCTCAATCTGAACAAGCCATAGCTTTAACCTCCAACTTATAGGAAATGCAGAAGACAGAGGAGTGTTTCAATCCACCCCTTAGGGGGATGATCAGAAAAACCAGAAACTTCATGTTTCTTCAACAAAGAAACCATAAGGGGAAAAAAGGGTGATGAGAGGGAACCAATAGATTTTTTAAAATAAGAGACATATCAATCAATTGCAACGTGTGGGTCTTAACTGCATCACAATTCATACAAACTGTAAAACAATCAAGGATCACGGTCGGGAGGTGGGGGGGCGGAAATATTTTTCCTCTATCCTTCTAGGTTCTTCTGGCTGGTCTTAGAATTAGATTGACAAGAGACATTAGCAGGAGAAAATAAACTTAATTACATAAGTATGGGGGGGTGGTCCCTAAGAATGGGGCCCCAGGACAAGATAGGCAATTGAGGTTTATGTGCCATCTGAGAGAAGGAGAAGCGGGTAAGGGCTTGGGACTTCAAAGGGAAGGAAGGCAGTTCATAGGAGGAAGAGCAAACGTTTGGCAAACAAATGTTTGTGGGCCACACAGAGACAATGGGACACAGAGAGGACTTTGATTTCCCCCAGGCTACCACGCCTCATCCTTATTATACTTTAGTTTTCTGTGGTGGTACTTCTTCCTGAACAGGCCCTTTATCAAAATTCCTCAGTTAAGGGGAGCAGATAAAAGCTCTTCCTGAGCCTTTTGTTTCTTAAAAACAATTAGCCCCAAAATAATTCTCAAGCCCAAGAGACACATTTTGAGGTGGCTAATTATTCTCCCTTACAGGACAATCAGGAAAATTTGAATATTGGTTGGATATTTAATGATTTTCTTTTTAGGATGGTAATAGGTAGGTTATAGATGAACACAACTGAACATGAGTTTATAACTGTTGAAGCTGGGTGATGAGTATGCGAAGACTTACTATCCTCTTCTGTCTACTTTTGCATATGCTTAGAATTTTCCATAATTAATGATTGTTTTTGAAAGACTGCTCAGGATCTCTAAAGCTATTATCCACCTCCACTTTGCATTCCTCCCACAGCAAGCCAAACCCTCCAGAGGGGAAATGAGTGGTCAGAAACCACACATGAGGGATTGTAATAGAGAAAAGCAGCCGACAGATTTCCAAAATATTATCTCCATTTCAGAGGATTTATTTTTGATGGAAGATGATAAGTTCCATTTTACATATGTTGAATTTGAGACTCCCAGTTCCAGGAGGAGTTGAAAATGCAAGACTCCAGTCTGGAAGACGTATCAGGGCTGACACCAACAGTAGAAAAAGAGTGGGCAGAAAAGAAAAAAACAGGGACTTGAGATAGAGCCTCTTCCTTCCCTCCTTCACCCACTCATTCATTCAAAAATGCATGTGAAAAGTACTTATAAGGTATCAGAACCTGGGGATGAAAAGATGAAAGGTGGGGTTCACTGAGGAAGAAAGGCACTTAAACAAAGACATAAAAGTGTTAAATTTTGTCATCAAGGTACCCAAGAGGTACAGTGGGTACGCAGAAGACCTTTTAAGTTTGCCTGAAGAGATCAGAGAAATGCTCTGATTTAGGAGACCAGAGAAAAAAGGGAAACTGAGACCAACAGCCACATCTCAGTTCTGGCTAATGAAACTATTGGGGGGCTTCTGTGAAAATGTTTTTCTCCCTACTAAAGGGAAAGTCCTTTCCTTCCCACTTCCTTCCTTGCTGCTTCCTGCTTTTGAATGCAGTGTGAGGCCATGATACTTGGCTCAACTGCAGCCACCTTGTGACTAGTAACCAACAAGCATGAGAACAAAACGTCAATATACTGAGCATGTCTGAAAGGGCCTGGGTCCTTGATGATGTTGCTGAACTGCTAAACCAGCCCCAAACAGCTCACCTCTGTTAAGTAAGCAATAAATTGAAGACACTGTTGATGATACTCCATTACTTGCAGTGAGATGAACTCCCAACTGATGTAGTGTGTTTTTCCTACCAAACCATGAATTACTTGGAGAAGCAACGTGGCGTAGTGGTTCCAAAGAACGTGCGCTGATGTTTCTGAGCCTAGTAATGACACTAATGAAAGACTGGTGTAGGCGGAAGCCAGACTCTAAAGGAGTGAGTGGGTGGTAGACGTTAGCTTCTAGGAGACCGCCCACCCACTGCAGAAGAGTGTAAAGAGGGGTGAAGGTCAAAGCCAAGTATGGGTGGAGTCAGAAGGTAGTGTTGAATGAGTGTCCTGGCCTCTGGGTGCTTCCCCTTTGGCACCATCTTCCCGCCACCCAGATGACATCTCATGGCAGAACAGGACTGCCCCTGCTCCAGCAGTCACAGGCACTCTTCTTGCCAGGAAAAGGAAGCAGTAATGGCATCTGGAGAGAGTAGTAGGATCAAGGGGAGAAGTTCTTTTAGGGTAGGAAGAGTTGAGCATATTTGTGGACTGAAGGGAAGAAGAAACCGAAGACAGAAGAGAAGGGCAAGATTGATGGAGCCATATGGGAGTGCTAGGAAGGGCCACGAGATCCAAGCAGACAGGAGGAGGTAATTCTTCTTGTGGGGAAAAAAGGCCAAGCGAAGAGAACATATAGAGACATGTTGAGAGGAAGGAAGAATGGAGGATTTTCCCTGCTGACTCAGTCTCAGAAAGTGGTGGTGTAGTTTTGGAGAGACTGAACAGAGTCCAGTGTCCGCTGGCCCCAGAGATGGCACCTCCCCGTGGGATCTGCAAGGTTAAGGGAGCGACGTCAACCCTCTGTTTTAGAAGTCAGTGTGACCAGAATTGATTAGACTGAGAACGATTTTCTTACACTAACCTAGTTAGTCACTCTCTGGACTTGAGACCCAGCTCTGTTCCCAGAGCTTGGCAAGTCCCTCAATCTTCCTAAGCTTCAGTTTCCCTATTTTTTTAAAAATAAATTTCTTTATTTTATCTTATTTATTTATTTTTGCCTGTGTTGGGTCTTCGTTGCTGCGCCCGGTCTTTCTCTAGTTGTGGCGAGCGGGGGCTACTCTTTTTTGTGGTACGTGGGCTTCTCATTGCAGTGGCTTCTCTTGTTGCGGAGCATGGGCTCTAGGCCCGGGGGCTTCAGTAGTTGTGGCACGAAGGCTCAGTAGTTGTGGCTTGCGGGCTTCAGTAGTTGTGGCACGTGGGCTCAGTAGTTGTGGCTCACGGGTACTAGAGCGCAGGCTCAGTAGTTGTGGTGCCCGGGCTTCGTTGCTCTGCGGCATGTGGGATCTTCCCGGACCAGGGCTCGAACCCGTGTCCCCTGCATTAGCAGGCAGATTCTTAACCCTTGCGCCACCAGGGAAGCCCCAGTTTCCCTAATTTCAAAATGATTTGGAAAGTTATCTTGAAGGGCTGCTGTTACAAGGGAACCTGATAGTTCACATAACACATGAAGCACAGTGCTCACTAAAATGTTAACTATTAAAATTTACCTGCTCAGCAAAATGATCGAACTGCTCTTATACAGCAGGCACTGTGCTGGGTGAGGACAGGCATCAGCACAGAACCAACAGGGCATTCTTGTCTTCGTGCAGCTCTTATTAGTGCTGCCAACGGAATCAGAAACAGCAAGGGGCAAGTTCCCACCTGAGAAAGTCCAGGGTCTGTCCTAGGGCTGCTGACTGTGGAGGCTGAGTAAACACATCTATTGTATAAACCACAAGGATGCATTCAGTTTGTATCAAGACTCGCAGGCATCAAGTGACAGCTCAAAACAAAATCAGAACTTGCTCAGCAAATGTTGGAATCAGGTAAATAGTGTCCTCCCAAACACACGTCTGCCCAGAGCCTCAGCATGTGACCTTCTTTGGAAAGGGAGTCTTGCACATGTAAATAGTTAGTTGAAATGAAGTCACACCAGGGGACTTCCCTGGTGGCACAGTGGTTTAGAGTCCGCTTTCCCAATGCAGGGGGACGGTGTTCGATCCCTCGTCCAGGAACTAGATCCCACATGCATGCCACAACTAAGGAGTCCTCCTGCCATAACTAAGACCCAATGCAACCAAATAAATAAATATTAAAAAAAAAAAAAAAGAAATGAAGTCACACCAGATGAGCGTGGGCCCTAAATCCCACAGGTGTCTTTTTTTTTTCCTGGCCGCGCCAGGCAGCAGGCAGGATTCTAGTTTCCCAACCAGGGATCGAACCCAGGCGCCATGCATTGAGAGTGTGGAGTCTTAGCCATGGGACCGCCAGGGAAGTCCCACCTTATGTGTGTCTTTATGAGAAGACGAGAGATCACACAGAGAGTCAGAGGAGAAAAAGGTGTTGGAGATGCCATATGAGGGGGATGCAGAGAGCATGTGTGCGGCCACCAGCCAAGGACCCCTGGAACCACCAGACACGAGGAGAGGCCAGGAAGGGTCCTCCCCAAGAGGCTTCGGAGGAACACGGCCCTGCTGACACCTGGGCTCCTGACTGCTGGCTGCCAGTCCTGTGAGAGGATACACTGTTGCTGTGTTAAGCCTCCTGGTGGTAGTCGTTGTCACGGCAACCACAGGGTGCTACTGCCCAGGCCAGGCAGACCTGCCTGGCGCTCAGCCTGTGGTCGTGCTCATCAGCCTGCTGTATGGTTCTACCCACCAGGGCCCCAAACGGCTCCTGCTGGCTGGTGACGGCACCTTCCTCTTGCACGGAGCTGGGGCCCCACCCCATGTGGGGACTTCAAGCTGACTCATCCCTCCCGCTCTTTCCGTCTTCAATACAAATGATGTGCTCTCACTAAACCTCCACCGTGGCGCCTTCCCAGGGCAGACTGGCTCCGGAGTTTCTCAAATGGGAACTTCGACAGATCACATTTAGATTCCGCTTTATTTCGCTCAGAATCCTGGTGGGTCCTGCCCGTGTCCTCTTGTACTGGTCACGTGGTGTGTGAGCATAGATGGATGCCCTTCAGGGGAGAAGGGGCCCCGGAAAAAGTGTCTGGGGGCCTGGGAGGCATCAGGACAAGACCATTCCTCTTTCTCTACTAGACACAGATGGTCAGGAGACTCAGCCAAAATCTTGTAGGAAAACGATAACCCCAGAGTGTCTATTCTTCCCCTTCTGATTCCTTTCCTCCCCTCCTGTGTCCTTTGGATTTAAAAATAAATCGTGTCCCCAAAATATTGAGGCCAACTAACAACGATCTCATCAGAATTACTCTGAGCCTCTAGGAGTTTTTGATTTCTTCTTGTTCATGAGTGTAAAAACGGCCCATTTATGAGAATAACAACTTGGCCTCCTATTTCTGAAACGCTAGCAAGTGATAAACACGAGCACAGTATAGCACACCTGCATATAGCAGGACCAACAAGAAACAGCTGACAGAAGCCCGGGCAAGCTCTTTCCTGGCTGCGTTGGCCCCGGATCACAGCTCACACTTGCTGTCAGCTCTTTCCTTTCAAGAGGTACATACCTCCCTGTCCTCCTGGGGTTACAGTTATCCCTGTGTGTGTGTATCTTTCTTCTGCAGGTTGCCAACCACGGGGTCAAGACTACAGGGGATAAGTATTTGTGGTCCCAGGACAGCGCTTTTCCGGCCGCAAACACTCGGTAAATGCCTTAGGTTGAATAAGAGTTACTTCCATTGTCCTTCCTTTTTGGGATTTTGCTCTTGACACCATTACATTAAAAACCTTTTGTTAACTGCTGACACAAGGGGTGTCCTCCAAACAAACTTGGTTTTCTCTCCCATTGTCCTTTTACTTTTTAAAATTTTTTATTTGAAGATCATTCTTTTATTTATTTATTTTTTTCCAGAGTGGCTGTACCATTTAAAAAAATATTTATTTATCTATCTATTTATTTATTTGGTTGCGCTGGGTCTTAGTTGCGGCAGGCAGGCTCCTTAGTTGCGGCTCGAGGGCTCCTTAGTTGTGGCATGCATGTGGGATCTAGTTCCCTGACCAGGGATTGAACTCTGGCCCCCCGCATTGGGAGCACGGAGTCTTAACCCCTGCGCCACCAGGGAAGTCCCTGTCCTTTTAAACATACTCACTGAAGGCAACCGTTCTTGGCCTTGGAGGGAAATCAGGCAGACCCTGATTTCTCTGTTCAGTCTTGGATGAAAGGCAGCCCTGTGGTCACGATAGGTTCTCAGGAGTGAGAACGATCATCCTAACGAACGAATTAACTGCTTTAGCCTCTTCCTGCAAAGTTAAGTCCCCCTCCTCTCCTCCCATCTCCATGCCAACGTAGGGGGGCAGCCTGCTCTCAGGGGACGCTGTGTGCCACCAGGAAAGAGGACAGCTTCAGGAGGGGGACAGCCCTCCGTCCGCACGTGGTCAGTGATGGCTTGGTTGGGTGCAGAGGAGGCCAGAGGCTGGTGGGAGGGGACAGAGCTGCTGACCGTTGTGACCCGACTGGCCTCAAGAAGGAAGCCCCATGTCTTGCAGCTTGTAATTAGGGCTGAATCACAGTGCCAGTGCCAGCCTGTTTGGCCCCAAAAGCAGAGCAGATGTCGGCAGAGAAGAGCAGCGGAAGAGACCCCTTCCCTTCGCTCCTGCCTGCAGGGGTGCACCAAGCACGGTCATGGTCATGGTGCCCTCCCTCCAAGGGCAGGGGCGGGGTGAGGCGAGGGAGGCACTCACTGCAGGCCCAAGCCCTAAGGGGGGCCCCAGAAACTCAGCTGTTGAGATAAATAATCTTTTAATGCAGTATTTTAAAAAATCAAAATTAATGGAAAAATCCATGATGAACAAAATGTTACTAATTTTCCCTTTTACCTCAGGCTCTGGTGTGGTAGTTAACAGACTTTAACTGACCCTGTCTTTTTAAAATTTTGATGTTTTGCTCAGCATGGACTTCTGGCATTAATTTCGAGCTTTAGGCGAGCTTTAACATTAAAGTGCACGCAGCCATCCACGTGAATACCGGTTAACAAACGCCATCTCGAGTGCAGTTAGCAGCAATGTTCTGATATCAACCTCCTGGTTTGGATGTTGTACAATAGGGTATACAAGATGTCAGCGTTTGGGGGAATACCATTGTTGCAACTCCCTGTGACTCTATAATTATTTAAAAATTAAAATTTTGATAACAATGACTTGTATAAATTAGTGAACTTTTTTGGCACTCACTTCCGTTTGGGGCCCACAGCGAGTGTCTCACTTGTCTCCTGTAGTCCTGGCTCTGCTTGTCCTGCTTTTTTTTTTTTTAATTGAAGTCTAGTTGATGTACAATGTTGTATTAATTTCTGCTGTACAGCAAAGTGACTCAGTTATACATATGTATACATTTTTTTCATATTCTTTTCCATTATGGTTTATCAGAGGATATTGAACATAGTTCCCTGTGCTCTGCAGTAGGACCTTTTTGTTTATCCATCCTATATGTAATAGTTTGCATCTGCTAATCCCAAACTCCCACTCCATCCCTCCCCCACCCCCTCCCCCTTGGCAACCACAGGTCTGTTCTCTATGTCTGTGAGTCTGTCTCTGTTTTGTAGATAAGTTCATTTGTGCCGTATTTTAGATTCCACATGTAAGTGATATCATATGGTATTTGTCTTTCTCTTTCTGACTTCACTTAGTATGATAATCTCTATTTGCTTGTCCTGCTTTCAAAACAGTGGTAACAGCAACTAGGCAGCTCTGCTCACCCCGGAGACTCACAGAGGCCTTGGCATTCCCCCAGGGCTGGACCTGGGGACTAAGGCCCACAGACGCCCCTGCCCCTGCCGCCCCTGCCACTGCCGCCCCTGCCCCTGCCGCCCCCGCCAACTCTGTCCTCTGTCGCCACACTCCTGCCTGACGGCACCTCTGTCTTTCAACAAACACCCCGAGTGCAGTGTTCAATCCCACCCTACTCTCGATCTTAGTTGTAAGTCAGGGGCTCCGGGCCTAAGCGCCCAGCCGATTCCAGTGGGCCTGCCCCAGGAAGGCACCTCCGCCCTCTGCCAGTTCCTGACTTCACGTGAGTGTTAGAATCTTCTAGATCAGCGTCACCTGGGAACTTGTGAGAAAGGCCAGTTCTCAGGACCCGCCCCGGACCCAAGACACCCTGGAGGTGGCCCAGCAGTCCGTGTTTGAAAAACCCTGCAGGTGACTCTGGTTCATGCTAGGGTTTGAGAACCACTGATCTTAAAAAAACACAGGATGCTTGGACCCACCAGAGATTCCAATTTCACCGGTTCTGAGTTTCAGTCTGAGAACGGTGAGGAGATTCCTCGGGAAACTCCGTGAGTACCAGCGGGGGGAGAGCTGCTGTCTTCGGGTCTAGGTTTGATCAGCTGCATCTCGGTTCTGGTTCCCCAGAGGTTTTTCTCTGGGGGTTTCAGAGAAACCAAAGACCTTCCTCTAATGATAGTCTAAAGAGTTAAGAGGGAATAAGTCACTGCCATGACCTGTCATCCAAAGCACCCACAGCTCCCAGGGGCTCCTTTGACTTGTGTGGATTTTAGTCTGCATGTCCTTTCTCTTTCTCCTCTCAACTCCCACAGGGTGACTAAAACCTCACAAACATAAAGGAGCGATTGTTCTCAACGGGTCTGGAAGAGGTGCAATTCATGTGGATATAATTCACACCTTCTGGGATATCGTTATTCCTGTTAAAATGCTTCAGTAATTTTCTCATTAAATTTAGAATGAGTTAAGTCGTGTTTGAGAGACAAGTCACCCACTCGGCTGTCAGTCACACGTCTAGAGATATTTAACCAAACACTCTGACCTTTCTGAGTCTGGCCTAAGTCCATTATCTTAACATTTTCTCATCCAATAATATAATCCTACCAAATGGGAACCGTGGCTGCAGGACAACCTCCCTCGTACCATACAATCATAATAAAGCTCTTACACGTGCTTCTCCTTACAGTCTGAAAAGTTTTTTAATACAGACTCTATAAACACTACAGAGCCACTAAACACAATTTTAGGCAATGCAGACAATATGGAAGTATAACTAATAGTAAGGGGTCGTCCTTCACGGAATTCCCCTTCCCAGAGGTGACAAGTTCTAGTGTGTGTGTGTCCTCCAGGCATTTCCTATTCATTCATTCATTCAATATTTATTGGTCACCTAGACTGTCTCAAGCTGAGGCCAGGGGTTACAACTGTGAAAGAAATAAACCTGTTCTTTAACTCATGGATCTTATGCAAATATAAATATAAACTCTCATATTAATAAAAAAGCTGATTCCCGTCCAGGCTTCCTTTTCCTGCCGTGGATTCACCGAGCAAAAGTGAAGCCCTCCTTTGCCTGCTCCCATGAGGGGAAGGAAGGCCGGGGAGTGCTTTCCACTCCAGTGCCCCACCAACCTTGCCAGACCTGCTAGGGAACAAGGATGGACGGTCCTGGAGAAGGCTCCCAGGATGGAGGCGATCAAGGCAGCCTGGCTGGGGGGGCCTTGGGGGGGCGGCAAGCAGAGGAGGGAGGTCCCTCAGCCCCAGGGAGGGAGGAGGCTTGGGGGCCACTGGAGGCCGCAGTGACCAGCCCTCCTATGCCCAGGGCTCCATGGGGGGTGGAATACTAGGTGTGTCCACTGGGGGCCTGGGGCAAGCCCCTCCAGCACCCACCCCC
>NW_006782864.1:924183-925095 GCF_000442215.2 Lipotes vexillifer
CCGCCCCAGCCGGGGATCAAAGCCCCTGCCTTTGAAATGCATACTAGACTTTGGGCACTGGATGCCCAGCTGGGACCAGGAAGTTCAAGGACAAAGCTGCTTCCTGAAATCCTCTGGACTGATAAACACCCAAGGACTCACATGCCCCCGAGGCAATGAAAACAGACACTGCTCATCCCATTGCTCTGGACAGTGGAGACTGGAGCTGGAGGTGATCTGATTGAGGGACATGAAACATTTCCCGCACCCAAGTGGTGTGAAGCAAAGTTATGCCCATCACCTACGCGTGCACACACACACACACACACACACACACACACGCGCGCACTCGTAAAATTCCTTAGTTTAATTTATTATCTCCCCATTCTGCATTAGCGTTCGTTTTGCAGTACAGAGAAGAAAACTGGACCAGAAGCCTCTTTCTTGCCCATGATAGAGCTTGTCCCTGATTGGGTGGAACTCTGCAGCCCGCAGTTAAGTATGCTGAGACGGTTTCCTTGAAAATGTGCAGACCTCATGCCCTTTACAAAGCCTCAACTCCTGGGCAGTATTAGGGCTGCATGGGGCAGCTTGGTGTGGTCCACAGCCTCCTGAAGATGTAAATTTCCACAGAGCACTCTGGGGTCCTTTTGGGGGTCGCAGGTCACTCAGGGGGTCTGGGAGGAGGTGGGATTGAGGCATCCCTTCCTCAATTAAAGTAGCTCTGCTTTGGGCTTCCCTGGTGGCGCAGTGGTTGAGAGTCTGCCTGCCGATTCGGGGGACACGGGTTCGTGCCCCGGTCCGGGAAGATCCCACATGCCACGGAGCAGCTGGGCCAGTGAGCCATGGCCGCTGAGCCTGCGCGTCCGGAGCCTGTGCTCTGCAACGGGAAAGGCCACAGCAGTGAGAGGCCCGCGTACAGCAAAAAAAAAA
>NW_006782864.1:929312-972682 GCF_000442215.2 Lipotes vexillifer
GAAACCCCTGCAAAAAAAAAAAAAAAAAAAAAAAAAAAAAAAAAAAGTAGCTCTGCTTTAATAACAAACCAAAAAAAACAAACAAAGACAAACCAATGGTACTGAGGTATAACTTACACATCATAAATTGTACCCATTTAAGTGTGAAGTTCAATGAGCTGTGACAAATAGAAACATCCCCCCCCACTCCACACACAGAACCACTTACATTCCCCCCAAAGTAGACTGGTGTCTCTCCAGCCACTTTGCAGTAAAACAAACAAAGACAAACCAATGGTACTGAGGTATAACTTACACATCATAAATTGTACCCATTTAAGTGTGAAGTTCAATGAGCTGTGACAAATAGAAACATCACCCCCCACTCCACACACAGAACCACTTACATTACCCCCAAAGTAGACTGGTGTCTCTCCAGCCACTTTGCAGTGAGCCCTTGGCCCCTGCCCCAGGCAAACACTGATTTGCCTTCACTGTGGATTGCCTTCACCTTTTCTAAATTTCTGTGTCAATAAATCATACCGCATGCACCCTTGTGTCTGGCTTCTTTCATTCTACAAAATTATTCTGAGATTCATCCACCGTGTGTGTCAGTGCTGCATTCTTTCCTTTTTGTAGCTGAGTGTATTCCATGGTAGGCATGTCCCCCAGCTTGCTTATTTGCTCATCTGTTGATGGTCACCTGGGGTGTTTCCAGTTTTTGTCAATTATGAATAAAGCAAAGCAGCTCTACTCTGATATGTTTTGTGTATTGGGATTTGTGTGTTGTTTCCGTTGGAAAAGCATTTGGAAGGAAGGAGGGAAGGAGGGAGGGAGGGAAGGAGGGAGGGAGGGAGGGAGGGAGGGAAGACAGAGATAAAGGGAGGAGAGAGAGATTGGAGGGAGGGAAGGAAGGAAGGGAGATGGAAGGAAGAGAGAGGTAAAAGGGAGGGAAGGAGGGAAAGAAGGAACCCACAGGTGAAACAGAAAAAGCTTAGTCTTTGAATCGAGAGACAGAGCTGGGCTTGAAGGCTGGCTTTACTTCTAGCTTCTCAGCCTGAGAAAATGACTACATCCTTTAATGTGTCAGTTCTCTTATTTGTAAAATGAGGACGCTACCCCGCAGGCTTATTGAGGGAATCAGATCCAATGAGCTCGTGTATGGGAAGCACATAGCTGGTGCTCAAACGTGGTATTTCCTTCCCAGCTCCCTGCCAGGAGAGAGGTGCCGGCCGGAAGAGCTCTCCGGTCCTGGTCAGCTCCGCAGACCACATGTCCATGAGTAATTCCCAGTGTCCCTCTGAGGGCTGTCTCTGCCTGTAGATGATTTAGCCCAGATGCCTATTGTCTGGGTCAAACCATAGTCCACGGACTTTTGGTCATTTCTAATCACGCTCTAAATAACTCTTTTTGAATTGATTAGTTATTCACAGCCCTCAAGTATCCTGAGTTATCTTTAGCTTTGTAGGGGATGTTAGATAAAATGAAGAGAGTTTGAGTGTGCTGCTTAGTTAGTAACGAAAAGTTCCTAACAGCTAACTGCTAGGAAGTTTCTAGAGAAAACAGTCTCATCAGATGCTGGGGCAAGTTGATGAGCTTCGCAGGAGAGCAGATTGCTCAGCTCCGGGAGAGGCAGAAGCTTTGTCTAAGCTCAAGCTGCCGATTCTAAAGAGCTGTGCTGTTAACTGTCTCTTGAGAGTCAGAGACAAAGCGATGCTGAAACACGCAGCCACTTGACAAGTAACCACCTGGGAGAACAGAGAGATTAGAATGGCCACGTCAAGTCTGATGAGGACACAGACCCAGGCTGAGTGTGAAGATGGGGCTCGTGGTGCTGCCTCTGGTTCCTGCAAATCTCTTTTTGAGGGGATGGTTTCTTCATCTGTAATGAAAGGGTTGGACCTGGGTGGCTTCCAGCTCCAACATCCTATAATCTTGTGATACTGATAAATCCATGGACGTGAGGTGCTGGGAACTTGGCAACTCCATCAAGCTTCTGACGCTCACCGAGCCCCGGATGAGGTAACTCTCACGAAATTACCAGCTGGGAGGATTTGTGAGGCAAAAAGACAAAAGAGATGAAGCTGGGGCTGGGGCTGGAGGGTAGGGAGTGGGGGGAACAGTTCAGTTTTTGACCTGCTGTGTCCCAGGTAAAGGTAAGAACTACCATCTACCTTCTTGAAGGCGTCTGGAACGCAAGCCTGGAGCCCGGATGGAGAGGTAACAGCCCGAGGGGAGGGGAGAGGGTCACGGGCAAATCAGTTTCAAAAGATATTTATTGATCCCCTAGCAGTGCAAGTGCTTTTCCATGTAATCGGCAAACATTCATTTAGCATCTATTATTATGTGTCGAACGCCACACTCTGCACCGTGGAAGAATCCAAAAGAAAGGAGACACAGACTCCCATCAAATTCAGCAGAACACGGAGCTGTGGGCCAGTGGAAGGAGCTGTGGATTCAAGGTTCTGGCTCATTTCTGAGACCCCAGTATTTCATCCATAAAATGCAGAGTTTCACAGGAAGATCAGCATTCTAAAGTATATAAAATGCTTCATAGATGAATGGAGTCTGTTCTATGCAAAGTCGGGTCACATCTTCAATGCCATCATCAGGCCAGCAAAGCACAGTGAGCCTGACCCAACCCCCGTGCCCACTCCTCTGCCAGATGGTGAAAGGTCACCAAGAAAGCAGCCAGGTGGCTGGAACGTAAAAGAAGGAAAATTTTGACTTAGAACCAGAGTGAATTTTGATTTAGAGCCAGAGTGAATTTTATTCCGAAACCAGGAGTTAGGGCTTTCTGACCTTTCCCAAACCTTTCTGACCTTTCCTATCCTTAACCTCCTGCTTTATATTCCAAGTGCTAACTTCCCCATTCCACCAAGCATTGTGCCCTTTCCACAGTTTCCTTGCCAGGACACGGTGAGAAAAGGGAGGGAACAGGAACAAGCAGCTGTCTGCACAGGGCTTGGGACCTCTGGGCTGAAATACACAACACAAACACAGGATGTGACTTCTGCGCTACTGCAGAGGTCGGGGTACTGGGGGAGGGGAGCCCTCCTCACGGCCTGGGCCAGCGGCAGGGCCAGATCAGGGGCCAGGAAGTGACCAGCAACTTCCCAGGGAGAGAGCACAGCAGTGGGGGGCTGAGACTCTGAGCCATCCCGGGAAGGGAGGCTGCCCCCATTTTCCAGACCGTATGGGAGGGAAGCCTACCCTCGCCGGCAGCTCAGTGATAAAGGTGAAAACTTGTCTGCAAATAGACCGTGGGCTAGAAGGCTTGCAGGAGGGAAGCAGGGGTCCTGGCAGTGCATGCTCCTCTGCCGGGAGTCCTGTGTGTGCAAATGTCCTAACAAGAGTCTCTGAGTCCATCTCGAACGGCACCTTAAGGACAGCCAGACCTTCGTCTCCTTGCGAGACGAAGTGATCTTGAAGTGGAAGGTCATAAGCCATGCAAGACACCGGCTCTGTTGCCTTTGGGTTCCTCCCAGAACCCTGACTCTAGTGTAACCTATGCAGTGCTTTGAATGGTTCTCATGGGGCGGGGCATGCCAGGTAACGCCAGGTATGTCTCCTGCGCTCCAAATCCCTCCACTGGTAGAGGTTTGGGTTTGGGGAATTTTTTTTTTTTTTTTTTTTAACAAAGAGAGATGTATCTAAATTAAGAGCTGCACTATTCATAATAGCCAAGACATGGAAGCAACCTAAGTGTCCTTCGACAGAGGAATGGATAAGGAAGATGTGGTACATGTATACAATGGAATATTACTCAGCCATAAAAAAGAATGAAATAGGGCTTCCCTGGCGGCACAGTGGTTGAGAGTCCTCCTGCTGATGCCGGGGACACGGGTTCGTGTCCCGGTCCAGGATGATCCCACATGCCGCGGAGCGGCTGGGCCGGTGAGCCATGGCCGCTGGGCCTGCACGTCTGGAGCCTGTGCTCTGCAACGGGAGAGGCCACAACAGTGACAGCCCCGCGTACCACAAAAAAAAAAAAAAAAAAAAAAAAAAAAGAATGAAATAATATCATTTGCAGCAACTTGGAGGGACCTGGAGATGATCATACTAAGTGAAGTCAGTCAGAGAAAGACAAATGTCGTATGATATCACTTCTATGTGGAATCTAAAATATGATACAAATGAACTTATTTATAAAACGGAAACAGACCCACAGACACAGAAATCAAACTTATAGTTACCAAAGGGGAAAGGAGGTGAGGGATAAATTAGGAGATTGGTATTAGCAGATACAAACTACTATATATAAAATAAGCAAGGTCCTACTGTATAGCACAGGGAACTATATTCAATATCCTGTAATAAACCATAATGGAAAAGACTGATAAAGAATATATATATATATATATATATATATATGTAACTGAATCACTTTGCTGCACACCTGAAACTAACACAACATTGTAAATCAACTAGACTTCAATTTAAAAAATAAAATAAAATAAATTAAGGGCTGCCAATGGAGACTTCTCCTTCCCCAGCTCTTACGGGAATTGCTCTTGAAAAAGACTCAGAATGGATTCACTTATTGAGTACCTGTGCATGTGAAACACCATGCCAAGCATCATGAGAAGGCTACAGAAATGATGATTCTGGTGATGCTTGTAATCTGGTAAAGGAGACAAACATGCATAACTCACCAGCATCAGGCAGACAACAGTCATACAAGACCATGGAAGATAAAAAGGGACTTCTTCCTCCTGGGAGGATGGAGCACGTTGGCACGGACTTGGCAGTCAGAGGAGCACAGGGCCGTAGCTGTGGGAGAGGCTTTCCATCAGGACCCAAGCTGGGAGGAGGGGAACTGTAGGAAACTGACTACTTGGGTGTGGTTAGAGTTGGCCTTGGATGGAGGGTGTGGTAGGAGGGGAGAGAGAGAGTAGCTTCGGGTAACAGGCTGAGGTTTGGACTCAGTTCTCTCTGAAAGCGGGAGCAGCGAATGTTTTTTCAAATGGGAGCAAGGCTGTCTGGATGGAGTCAGCACAGAGTGGGGAGGCCCACCGGGAGCCATTGCAAGAGTCCAGGAGGGAGAGGGGGACTTGAGCCGTGGGGAGGGGATCCTCGGGGTCCTAGTTACCCCGCATTCTTCTCAGCGGAGCCTCAGGGAGCCAAGCGTGTCCAGGTGGAGATACAGCGGCTCCGTCCATACCGAGGGGAGGAACACTGGCCACAGTGCATCCAGGGACACACGTGGGTGGCCCTGTGTTACATGTTTCTCTGGATGTGCGCTACAACCTGGGGTCTGCAGTGACAACCCTTTCTTCTAGATGCTTTAGTGAAGGGGGAGAGAAAGACCAGAGAATAAGCCAGACCCATGTTTGGGGGTGGCAGGGAGCCAGCAACACTCTACAAGCCCAGTTGAATGGGGATGCAGGCTGAGTGTTTTAGATTTGACGAAGGTTTATTATGTGTTGTGCTGGCAATGTGCTGTGCCTCCACCCCCAGATCTGCCCTGTTACATGCCCAGGGGGCTCCCTTGTTCTCTGCTCTAGAGTTGGGCTTGACCTGCTTCAAAGGAGTCAGACTTCAAACTCCTGCTCTCACGTTGTACCAAGTGTCATCACTCACTGTCTTCTGGGAACAATAAATTCTTGTCAGTGTGCCAGCCACTTCCTGCCAGGACCCTGACAAAGGTACTATCCATCCTCTGTACCTACTCTTAATCCTCACAGACCTGGGAGGCAGTCTTTCCATTTTGTAGATAAGGAAAGTGAGGCACAGGAAAGGCTACCGGACCAGACCTGGCCTGGGGGCCTCCAGGAGCAGCGCTGTCTGGACACACAGAAGACGGGGTGGCTCTGGCTCCACCCACCCCCTCCTCCTGGGCGACTGGGGAGACTCCTTGGGAGGCGTGAAATGGGAAGGTCCTGGTAACCTTGGCCAAGGCAGGGAGGACAGCTTCCTTGGACCTACAGCCAAGCTTACCTGCGTGAAAAATAAACTTCTATTCATCCGCCAAGAGATGGGTTAGCTCAGGACCCATCCTGAACAATATGCTTCTCTAAGTCACTTAACCAGTGAATGGCAGGACCAGGATACAAGCAGGATATGGACAGGATGCAGGAACTAAGTAGGAGGAAGAAAAAACCCCACAAGGGGCTCCCTCAATTGAAACCAGAGCCCGGGGCATTTTCACTTGCTCACTTTTTCCACAGCTGTTCTGCTGTTACTAACATCACTACCCATAACATTAGGAACTTACATTTCTCTAGTGCTTGACAGTTGCCAAGAAATGTGTTGAAGGCTTTACCTTATCTCATCTGGTCCTCTGCTGAGATGTGCCCTGCTATTATCCATGTTTCTCATTTCGGGGAGCTGAGCTCAGAGAGGTTAAGTAATTTTCCAAGTTCACATGGGCGGTACGCATAAGCACTGGGGTTTTAACTCAGACTGTGTGACATTACTTTCTACTGCCTCCCAAGACCAAGGTCAATGCCAAAAAGGAAAGGAAGTGTGAAAATGCAAACACACACAGACACACATCGAACCACTTAGGATGGAAGGGAGCAGATGCAAAGAGCCCTGAATGTTGAAAACATTCCCCCAGGGTCCTGCCACAGTATCTGAGCATGTGCTCTCACCAGCCAAGATGAAGACGTTTTCCATCAGTGGTTTTGAGCTGCTCTGAAGAACCCCATTGCTGCTCCTCCACTTGACACAGTTTCTGTTTTGCAAGGCCAATGGGTCAGGTTTGAGGAACTAGCTTGTTTTAGCTTGCTCACTATGGTAGCCACCTAAGCCCAGGCAACCACAGGGTCTTAGTTCTCGTGGGACAATCATGCCCCAGCAATTGCAAGTGCCACCATGCAAACCATTCTTCTGGGAGGCCATTAAATTTAGCTACGAGTGGGCCTGACCTGGGTAGCATCCTGTACCCAGGGACCCATCACACACACATGTGACAGTAATCACATCACCCAACGCACCTCATCCTCTTGCTCAGCAATATCATTTTTCCCCTACGATCCTGTTTATTTCTTTATCTGTCTTCCATTTGGCCCATGTAATTACACTATGCTAGCAAGGAATTCATGTTAGCAGAGTAAGGATGTATCCTTTTTTAAATGAAATTATATAAGATTAAGTTCCCTAGGGACTTCCCTGGTGGTTCAGTGGTAAAGAATCCACCGTACGATGCAGGGGGCGCAGGTTTGATCCCTGGTCAGGGAACTGGGATCTCACATGCCGCGGGGCAGCTTAGCCCCCGGCACCTCAACTAGAGAGCTCAAATGCCGTAAACTACAGAGCCCACGCACCCTGGAACTCCTGAGCCACAACTGCAGAGCCCATGCGCCCTGGAGCCTGCGCGCCACAACTAGAGAGAAGCCCATGCGCCACAACAAAGATCTCATGTGCCACAACTAAGACCCGATGCAGCCAAAAATAAAAATAAAATAGATAACTAAATAATAAATAAATCTTAAAAAAAAAAAAAAGATTAAGTTTCCTAAATAGAGCGCAGCCTAATTTAGGCATTCCCCTGTCCCCGTGTCTGGGTTGTCGGCCCAATCCAAGATACAAACAACTTTCATATATCTAGGTACACTGACTTCTAGGCTTTTCTTTGGGGTAGGGGAGGGAGGCTCTGGCTCTGGTACTATTTCTTTTCCTACTAACGGGTTTTGTTTTGTTTTTTCTCCTGAGGGAAAAGGGATTCTGAATATGGAAGGAAACTTCCTTTTCCAACATTATGGTAGAGTAGGTATCCTCTAAAAACAATACTAAAGAAAACAACTAAAAATATTGAATGCAATAATTTTTAAAATTTGCTTTTAAATATATAAATGTACCTTCTTTAAAAAAGTTTTTGCCTATTTTTCTTTCAGTTTTATTGAGATATAATTGACATACAACACTGTTTGAAGTGTACAGCATTTGATTTACATGTGTTGTACATTAATTACCAAATAAGTTTAGCTAACATCCATTTCCTCATATATTTACCAGAAAAAAGAGCAAAAGCTGTTGTTGTTTTTTTCTTGTGATGAGAACTCAGGATTTACTCTCTTAACAAGCTCCAAATATAACATACAACAGTGTTAATTATATTAACCGTGTTGTACATGACATCCCTGGTACTTATTTATCTTATAACTGGGAGCTTGTGTCTTCTGACGCCCTTCCCCCAGTTCTACTCCCTCTCTCCCACCTCCTGTCTCTGGTGACCTCAGATCATCTCTTTTTCTGAGTTTTGCTTTGTTTTTCTTTTCATTTTAGATCCCACATATAGGTGAGATCATATAGTATTTGTATTTCTGTCTGACTTATTTCACCGAGCATCATGCCTTCAAGGTCCATCCATGTTATCACAAATGGCAGGATTTCCTTCTTTTTTTTAAGGCTGAATAGTATTCCATTGTTTAAATACCACGTTTTCTTTACCCATTCATCTGTCAAGAGACACTTTGATTGTTTCCATGTCTTGACTATTATAAATAATCCTGCAAGTGACTGCACTTTCAAGAAAGCAGGGGAAATTCTCAGGAGTCAAAATGAAGAGATACCAGGAAACCACAGAGGTAAGCAGGTTCTGGCAGCTTCTATACAAAGACCCCAGGAAGGAGTTTTCCAGTCTCAGTTTCCAAGAGCCGTGGGTTTGAGTGTTTTCATGGGGTAAGGGTCCATGCAGGTTGGGAAGCTGGAGATAAGACCTCTTACATATATACGTCACCCTCAGCAAAAAGGTGGCCTGAACAACTCTGCACCAGCAAAGCCACAACAGAGAAACTCATCTGCTTTGACCTTGACTTTAGATGTGGGAAAAAAGTACCCTGAAAGCGTATAACCACAGCTTTCCCTCACATGGGTTTGAGGAATGAATTTGAATCACCTGGGCTGTCCAGAAATCTCAGGGCTGAGAACTTTAACTTTCAGTGGTCTTGGGTTGAGGGCACCTGGCGGAATTAAAGGTAAAACCTTTTTGGAGGTCGGCCCACTCAGCCAAATCTTCGTATGATTCCACAAATACAGCTCGGTAAGTAAGACATGAGTTCATAGACCTAGTTACAAAACACAGGAGGAAACAAGCCTCTGAGGAAGAGTCAGAAGGACCAGCAACGAAAGGTCAGAGGCTCAGGGCATCAGATACTGGCATATCCCCTAGAGAATCTAAAGTGGGCACTTCACAGGGTTTAAAGAAATAAAAGAGGGGTCAAAAACAGACGCAAGAAATACGATACTGCCAAACAGACCAGACAGATTTGAAAGAAGAAACATAGTACTTTTAAAAATAAAATCATGGGGCTTCCCTGGTGGCGCAGTGGTTGAGAGTCCGCCTGCCAATGCAGGGGACACGGGTTCGTGCCCCGGTCCGGGAAGATCCCACATGCCACTGAGCTGCTGGGCCCGTGAGCCGTGGCCGCTGAGCCTGCGCGTCCGGAGCCTGTGCTCTGCAACGCGAGAGGCCGCAACAGTGAGAGGCCCGCATACCGCAAAAGAAAATAAAAAATAAAATAAAATAAATCATGATAATAATGGAAATTAAAACTCAGTGGATAGGTTAAAAGGTAGCTCAGACATAGCTGGAAGGATTGGAAGATTCTACAAAAGATTGTATAATCTTTTCCTGGGCCTGGAAACGTCAGTCTTCTGTCTTTTTTAAAAAATGTATTTGTTACTGAAGTATAGTTGAATTACAATGTGCGTAAATTACTGCTGTACAGCAAAGTGACTCAGTTATATATGTATATACAGTCTTCTGTCTTTGTGTAGGTCCAGGCCATAAGCATCCAACCTGATCTGTCTCCTCCTGGGGCTGGACTCCTAGAGTGGCCTGATGTCACGTGGGACAGCGGGATGCTCAGTCCTTCCATCAGAGTCAGAAAGAACAACTCCTAACCTGGAATCCCCACTGACCACTCAGTGCTTGTAGGTCACAGCAAAATTAGAAAGGAAGGAAGGCTTGGACTTTTAAATGAAAGTTTCCTTTTGTAAAGCTACTGAGAATGAAGGTTTTCAGAAGCCATCCGCACAACTTTCTGCTTATGCAGGAGATGATATTTTCTCCCTAACTGTGCAAAGTCAGTTGTATCTTTGGGGATTTACCTTATTAATAAATAAACAGCTGAAACTTGATGTGTGCAACTGTTTAATGCTGAAATCTGCTAAAGGATATGAGTGTGTGTGTGTGTGTAAAATTTTTAAGACTTTACTGTGCTTTATTAAGATACTTAATTTTGTTGTAAACATGAGACAGAAAGAATTATGAACAGAAAAATACCCAAAGATCTTCCCCAGAATGCAGCTCAGAGAGACAAAGAAATGAAAAGTATCTAAGAGAAAGAAAGAAACATGATAAAGGACAGAATGAGAAGGTTTAAACCTCAGTGAATTGGAATTCCATAAAAACAAAAAGAATGATCCAACATTAAGAGGCAAGAAACTTTCCCGAGTTGATGAAGGATGGTGATTCTTGTTTAAGATGTGCATCAGAGGGATTCCATGCAACAGGAAAATGTTGAAGACTTAGGTTTGATGGTAATCCCCCAAATTGTATGTTAAAACATTTCAGCAAATATATGTGAGCTCATCGCTGGGGACGTTTTCTTGCTTTGCTATGATGCAGACATGAGGATGGGTTCTCCGGAGGCCAGACCCAGGAAGAAGTTTGTTAAGGAGGTGACAGCACAGAGAGGTGATTCTGAGCATGTCAGGACCCCAGGAAAGACGTAATAAAAATAAAACTGAGCCGAAGGTACATTCCTCTGAGGCTGACAGATGAGGTAAGGGACGGCGTGAGAGGGAGGGAGTCCAGGACTATAATTTAGTAAGAGTTTTCTGGAACTCCAGTGCTAGTGGGATTAAGTAGTTATGGCCTCGTGGCAAGTTCATGGGAAAGAGCCAGAGGGAAAAGTAACTTGTATTTGACATGAAGCACATACTCTGTGGGTACTCATCAGAGTAAATTATACGCAGTGGGGAAGTTTAAAGGCACTTCCTTTTTCTCCCTTAATGAATATGTACCGTTGAATCCCATTGAACTACCCTCCTGGTTTTAGTAAACAATCGACAACTTCTGATGCCTATAATCTAGTGTTTAGCTGTCTCTACTTATGAGTAAATGGAGGGGGAATCCACATTACAATAATCCCTGGGAATTGCAACACTTGGTTCCCTGCTCGCCAGCACAGTGCAGGATCCCAGCCGCGCTGGCGGGCGATGCTACGGGGGAGCCGCGGTGGGGAGGAGACTTGACCTTGGGGGAACCGGGAGTCGAGTGAGCCGCCTGGCTGCTCGGCGGGAACGGGAGCGCCCGGCTGCCTCGGAAGGTGTGGGGTACTGGGAGGAGACCCTCAGGTGGGCATCGCTCCTCTCTCTGCTGCCCTGAGAGCACAGGACGGTGGCTGCTCACAGCATCTATGACGGGCTGAGTCCCCAGCTCGGCAGGGGACGCTGGGGACCCGTGGCTGCTGAAGGGGGCGCTCAGGCTGGAAGCAGTGCCGGCGGCAGCCTAGCTTTGGCTTCCTCCTTTCCGCCGGGGGCCCCCGTCTGGCCGTTCACTCAGTAACAGCCCAGACGGCGGTAATGCGAGGGGCTCTATCGGCACCATGAAAAGAGCCAGAAGGTTCCAAGAGGCCTTTCTAACGTGGAGGGTGGGGACAGGGGGCACTGCCATGTATTCCGCTTGTCCTCACAGCAAACCTGGGAGGCAGGTAGAGCAGGCGTGATTATCCACATTTTAGCAAAAGGGACTGGAGAGATGAAGTCAGTTACTGAAGGTCAGCGGCAAAGCAGGGACAAGGTTGCAGGTGTCCTGACCCTTAGTCAAGGAGAAATTCCATCGAGTCTTAGAATTAGAAGCATCTTAATCAGCACAGGTGATTTAATGCAGCTTTGAAGGCAGGGATCTGGCATTAACCACTATCCCCTTAACTATGCTTTGATAAGGCAGTATTCACAAAGGACTACCTAATCCAAGCGTTGATAGAAAAGAGTCACTTTAATGTCCTTATCTTGACTAGTTTGGTCCTAAAGCTCTAGCCAGGCAGTTTCTGAAAGCGTTTCCCATTCTGTGTGCACAGACTTGGAAAGTGGGTAGTGGTCCTCAAAATGTCATCCATTCTGCTGATGCAAGAGTATCTGACAGTAACAAGTGTGGCCAGTATCATCACAAATGTAGGAGCATCATATGTTACAACCCTGAAAATCCCCAGTTGTTATAGTCCCAAGTCTCAACCTAAGCAGATGCGAGCTTGGAAAGGTAAGAGTAGGATGGAAAGATACAGGAAGAAGGAACCAGTACCACAAACTCTTTCAGGCAGTATTCACAAAGGACTACCTAATCCAAGCGTTGATAGAAAAGAGTCACTTTAATGTCCTTATCTTGACTAGTTTGGTCCTAAAGCTCTAGCCAGGCAGTTTCTGAAAGCGTTTCCCATTCTGTGTGCACAGACTTGGAAAGTGGGTAGTGGTCCTCAAAATGTCATCCATTCTGCTGATGCAAGAGTATCTGACAGTAACAAGTGTGGCCAGTATCATCACAAATGTAGGAGCATCATATGTTACAACCCTGAAAATCCCCAGTTGTTATAGTCCCAAGTCTCAACCTAAGCAGATGCGAGCTTGGAAAGGTAAGAGTAGGATGGAAAGATACAGGAAGAAGGAACCAGTACCACAAACACTTTCCCAGCACTTGGTTCTTACCTCTCCATGTCCATGTACACTACTGGCTTCTGCTTCTGCTAGAAGTTTGGAAAAGAGGGAAAAAGGCCAGCCACCTCCCCTGGGACTGGGAGAGGGGTCTAGGACAGTGTTCCTGTGTCACCTTCCCACCCTAGCCAGGTACAAAGGAAAGGCGCCTTCCAACTTCTGTTGACCCAAGCATCCTCTCCTTTTTGCAACACAACCGCTCCCTACCCCGTCTGAAACTCCTACTAGCAGAGTTACTAAAATATGCTAGGGTCACAAGGTGTGAGGGGATGTGCAGAGAAAAGGAATCATGAGAATAAACTTGGTAGGGGCAGAGTCTCCTCATAAGCAGGAGTTAGTTGTTGTAATTTGCTAATTATCTCCTTAGAAGGTAGAAATTAATCAAACAAGTTTTTAATGAATTTCTGCCACAGACTCAGTGCTGTGGTGGGCACTGAGGGGCCACAGAAACCCTTGGAAGGGCCTGCAATCCAGTTAGGGGTGTGACTATGTTACAGGTTCCTTCAGTGGATAACCCCAAACCACATGCAACAAAGCAATAGGTTGTGCAGTAGAAACCACAGGAAATATGGAATGAAAGAGAAAGACATCAAAGGGGGCTTCCCAGGATCCTGGGACATCTTCATGGAAATGTTTCCAAGATACTAAAGCGTCACACCTTCCACTAGACTGGAGGGCGGGAACCAGTAGGGCAATGGACAGGTCACTGGGAGTAGGTGCGATATTATAAATTTGTCCAGAATCAACCTTGCCTACCTCCACCTGATTTAGTTAGGACTGGAAGGTGGCAGTCTGAACAAATTTGCCTGGGTGAATCCCGAACAGGTAAGTACCCTAAACTTTTTGCCTTAAACACACACAACTTCAATTCTTTGGAGGTCCAGTGATGGTGACCTTTCCTTGTCTGCTTGCCTATCTGTTTTGTATAGAAGACGGGTGCACTGTACCTGAGTCATGGGCCTATTGGTGAATTAGGACTCAAAGGTGAAGGGCTAAGCCTCTAGGCAGGATTTCTCCACCTCGGCACTGATGTTGGGGCCAGGTCATCTCTGCTGTGGGATCTGTCCCTCGCATTGCAGGATGTTTAGCAGCATCCCTGGCCTCTGCCCTCCCCCATCCCCCAGTAGAACAATGAAATGTGTCTCTAGCCTTGCCAGCCATCCCCCTCGGCTCTAGGGAAGAGGATGCCACATGGCTGTCCCCTTCTCATCATCCATCACTTCTGAATCCCTGGGCGAAGCCACTTTGCCACAGCTGATGGTTTTTCTTGAAACCTGAAGGGAATTTAGAGTTGGTCTGAGTCCAGGCTCTCCTTTAGAGACTAAGGCCTGGAAGGGAGCGCAGTTTGTAGAGTGGTAGACCTCGATAACAACCCTGGTCCATGAGCCCAACACCTTCATTGCACGGCTACTCAGATCTTTGGCCGATCACCCAGCCAGCCAGCCCTCCCAGAGCCGCCATTTACCACGTGGTAAGAGGTGGAGCTAGGAGCCCACCTCTCATTGAGGGTCCCCAATAGACCCTCTTCGGGGATGGGTTATCAGATTGTGGATTTTGTGTTGGAAATAGTTCCTCGAGGCCCAGAAAAGTAAACTCAGATCATTTATTCATTCGTCCAGCAAATATTCTCAAAGCACTTTTGTTGAATATTGAGGATACAAGGTCTCTGCTTGTCTTGGAGCTCACAGATGAAGTTATAAGGGACACATGGGGATTGTTATAAAATTAGGACTCACCCGAAATGACAGAGCACCTCGTGGGGCTGAGCTGCACAGGGGGCCACACCCAACTCCACAGGGAGGAAAGGACCACTTCCAGGAAGAGCAGACCTGGAACTAAGTCGGAGGGGATGAGCTAACGGTTAGGAGGTGAGGCTGCACAAGAGTGTTTCAGGCAAAGAGGAAGGGTGGAGAAGCCCATGGGCTGAAAACAGTGCAGTGAGTGTGGAGAGCACCAGCGTTCTGGCCTTGGTGGAACGTGAGAGTTGAGGGGAGGAGAGATGGGAAGCAGACTGAACGGCGGCCGTCACCGCTGTCCTGAAGAACTTGAATTTACTTCTGTGGGCGACACAGAGGACAGAGTCTAGGAGAACCAGTTCAAGGCCGGACGACCAAGCTGGGATGGTGCCGCAGCGCGAGGAGGGCAGATGAGACAGCCAGCCACCGAGGAAGAGGGGAGGCTCACGAATAGATGAAGATGTCAGGGAGGGGCCAGAACCACCCTCAGTGTCTAGGAGCGCCTTCCAACGAGACCGCAAACACAGGAGAAGCAGGGTTGGGGATGGGAGCCCCTGAGTGCCGTGGGACTCCAGGTGCAGCCGTCCAAATGTGGGGTGGGGGGCACATCCGGGTTAGAGAACCGGGTTGGTAAAATTGCATTGGGAGCAGGTGGAGGCTGGATGCAACCACGGGATTGGGTGACATCACCAGGGGAGTGTGGGTCTGAAGAAGGGGTGCAGGGGGGGTGGCACTTTTAGGCACCAGCAAATCTAACGGAAGCACTTCTCTCCAGAAACCACCTTCTCGGTCAGTCCGGCCATTCCACTGACAGTCATCCACCCCTGGCTGGACCAGCCATGCTAGTTTCCTTTGTGAAATAGGAACAGTGAGTAGACTTGCCCAGTCAACTTATAAACTTTGTTTCTCAGTTGCCCAGACCGTTTACAGACTTTTATTTCCCACCGCCAGACTCTCCAAGAGGCACCAGAAGGCTGGCGGGCACGGTGGCCAGGGTCCCAGGATCCTTCTAATGAACTGTGAACCTAACATTTGTGGAAAGCATTGTGCAACTTCTAAGGTTTGTGGTCAAACGGGTTCATCCCCAGCTTAATTGTCAGTGCAGACCCTTAAGAACTAGATTATAGCTTCCAGAAGTTGTTGACTGTTTACTGAACACCAAAAGAGAGTTCCCTTTTGCGATGTATTTGCAGTTCTGAATATTTGCAGTGGGGAAAGGAGGTTTTCTTTGAATCGCTCTCTCTGCATGTAATTTTCTCTGATGAATACCTACAGTGTCTGTGTTTCACGTGAAACATGACTTGGTGTTTCCCCCTGGCTGTTTCCCATGAACTTGGCCCTCTTGGTATGATGGAGACAAGAGTACTGGCTGGAACCCTTAACACATTCTTCTCAGCTCCTCAGCCATTTTACTCCTTTTAACACTAACCACATCTTTCAGTCATTCAGCTATGTAACCCTGATGATGGTTTAAATGATGAGCTTTTCTTAAAATATTTGTGCTTTGTTTTATGTTCCTATATTCTTTTTTTTTTTGGATGTCTTTTTAAATTTATTTTATTGAAGTATAGATGATTTACAATGTTAATTTCTGCTGTAGAGAAAAGTGATTCAGTTATACATATATACATTCTTTTTCATATTCTTTTCCATTATGGTTTATCACAGGATATTGAATATAGTTCTCTGTGCTATACAGTAGGACCTTGTTGTTCATCCATTCTCTATATAATACTTTGCATCTGCTAATCCCAAACTCCCACTCCATCCCTCCCCCACCCCCCTCTCTCCTGGCAACCACAAGTCTGTTCTCTATGTCTGTGAGTCTGTTTCTGTTTTGTAGATAAGTTCATTTGTTTCATATTTTAGATTCCACATGTAAGTAATACCATATGGTATTTGTCTTTCTGACTTACTGCACTTAGTATGATAATCTCTAGGTCCATCCATGTTGCTGCAAATGGCATTGTTCCGTTGTTTTTTTTTATGGCTGAGTAGTGTTCCATTGTATATATGTACCACATCTTCTCTATCCATTCATCTGTCCATGGACATCTAGGTGGCTTCCATGTCCAGGCTTTTGTGAATATAGCTGCTATGAACATAGGGATGACTGTATCTTCTCAAATAGTTTTGTCCAGATATATGTCCAGGAGTGGGATTCCTGGATCATACAGTAGTTCTATTTTTAGTTTTTTGAGGAACCTCCGTACTGTTCTCCATAGTGGTTGTATCAATTTACATTCCTACCAACAGTGTAAGAGGGTTCCCTTTTCTCCACACCCTTTCCCACATTTATTATTTGTAGACTTTTTGATGATGGCCATTCTGACCCGTGTGAGGTGGTACCTCATTGTGGGTTTGATTTGCATCTCTCTAATCATTAGCGATGTTGAGCATCTTTTCATGTGCCTCTTGGCCATCTGTCATACTCCTATTTTCAAAGTGCTTTTACATAGAATAATTTTTGCTTCTTTCCTAAGCTTTATATTTTCTCTTTTTACTGATGAAAAACTAAAGTGCAGGCCTGGAGGCGGGACTTAGAGCCTCGAAGGTGCCTTCAGGTGGGTCTGGGTGTGGGCGTGGCCCCAGGTCCTGTCCCTCGGCCCTGCCCAGCCTCAGGTGTTACTTACTCACTGGAGGAGGATTTAGTCACTGGAGTGTGAGTATGAGAACAAAGAGATTTTTGTTCTGCTTAAGAGTAAAACACTCCGCAGCCTCTCCTGTCGGGCAGTTATGCCTGTGATATGGGGGATATACAAGCCGGTGTTTCTCAAAGGTCAGCTTAGTAGGGTTCTGGAAACCCAGGTCTATGTATAGTGAAGTCCTCACCAATTTCTGGCAGCAAAATATAACCGTGTGAGAATGTCAGAGTGCTAAGCCCTACAATTCATAGTAGTATGGGGAAGGGTCTGGGCAAGGAGACGGGTTCTAATTTTAATCCCCCACTAATTAGCCCGGTAGCATCCCCATAAGTTACTTCTGCTCTCTGAACCTCAATTTTTCAATCTAAAAAGGGTTAGAGGAGATCAGTGCTTCTCACACTGGGAGATACAGACATATTCTTGGGAGCTCTGAGTTCTCTGTGAGAATTTCTTTTTTTCCCAACTTAAAAGAAAAAAATTCAAACCTACAGAAAAGTCACAAGAATAAGATAAGAACACACCTTTCACTTCAACTCACTATTTATTAGCCTTTGATCTGCTATTAATTTTTCATGTTGCTGAAAACTCCTGTAATTTTTTACCTGGATCCTTTCACTGCCCCCTTCTAACCAAGGGCTGCCCAGCCCCGAGCCTGGGTGTCTGTCCGTGTTTATCTTCCCTTTGGCGTCAGGCAGGACTGCTCTCATTTCCAGGGGGTACCCAGAAAAGAACTGAAGAGGTCTTAACCATATCCACATTGAGTAAAGGCCAAATGATACCATGGAGCCCCCTATACATGAAGGTTGTCCAGTAATTTTAAAAGAAAGGAGTGGGAAGAATAGATACATGCATATGTATAACTGGGTCACTTTGCTGGACACCTGAAACCAACACAACATTGTTAATCAACTATACTCCAATCTAAAATAAAAATTAAAAAAAAGAAAAAGAAAGAGGAATAAGACATAGTCCCCCCCCCCAAAAAAAGGAGTGGACCTGTCAAACACAAGAAAACCCTCTCCATAGAGTCATTAGCATATTCACATCACCAGTAGCAGTTTAGTTGAGCAAAACAACATTGTCTGGCAAATGAATGTTATTAAGTTAAATTGTATTGGTTTGGAATATTTTTATTGAATTGGTAAACCTCTTTTATTATAGTTCTTCCAGCGCTACAAGCGTACGGAATTTATATCTATAATAACGTTGGTGCAGACTTGAGCAGCACTACTGTAAAATTAAACTGGGAACATGCAAGAGTATGTTCCTGGGGCACATACACGTTAATCCTGTTTGTGAACAATGAGCTGGAAGGTTCAAGTTCAGGAGCTATGCCTCCAAGAGTACCTTGGGGAGAGGAGAGGGGAGAAGAATCAGGCAGTTGAAATAAGTGGGTTCCTTTACCCCATTTCAGTATAGTGGAAAACCGTGTAAAATTTGATTTGGAAAAAAGGAGTTAGGATACCACAGGTCTACATTACTTCTCAGAGTCCTTTCAGCTTTAGCAACCAAAACCCATTTATTTTCCCTGACAATGGAAATTATTGGTAGCTTTGGACCCTTTCCCATGCCCACAACCAAAATGGAAGTGTATATGTATATACACAGGAGAAAGAGAGAGAGAGATTTATTCTGAGGAAACAGCCCACATGCTTATGAAGGTACATGCCCAAAATCTGCAGGGTAGACCAGCAGGCTAGAAACCCAAGGAGAGCTCACGTTGCAGCTGAAGTCTGATGACTGTTTGCTGGCAGAATTCCTTCCTGCTCGGGGGAAGTCAGTCTTTGTTCTATAATGGCCATCAACTGTTTGGGTGAGGCCCAACCAAATTACAGGGGAAAATCTACTTTGTTCAAAATTCACATTATTAAATTGTTTTCTTTTTAATTTTATTGAAGTATAGTTGATTTAAAATGTTGTGTTAATTTCTCCTATACAGCAAAGTGACTCAGATATATATATATATATATATATATATATATAGTTTTCATTTTCTTTTCCATTATGGTTTGTCACAGGATGCTGAATATAGTTCCCTGTGCTATAGAGTAGGACCTTGTTGTTTATCCATCTTACATATAATAATTTGTCTCTGCTAACCCCAAACTCCCAATCCTTCCTTCCCCCACCATTCCCTTGGAAATTACAAGTCTGTTCTCTATATCTGTAAATATGTTTTTGCTTTGTAGATATGTTGATTTGCATCATATTTTAGATTCCACATATAAGTGATATCATATAGTATTTATCTTTCTCTTTCTGACTTACTTCTCTTAGTATGATAATCTCTAGGTCCCTCCATGTTGCTGCAAATGGCATTATTTCATTCTTTTTATGGCTGCGCCGTATTCCATTGTATATATGTGCCACATCTTCTTTATCCATTCATCTGTCCATTAGGTTGCTTCCATGTCTTGACTGTTGTAAATAGTGCTGCTGTGAACATAGGGGTGGCTGTGTCTTTTCAAATTATAGTTTTCTCTGGAGATGTGCCCAGGATTGGGATTGGTGGATCGTATGGCAACTCTATTTTTAGTTTTTTGAGGAACCTCCACACTTCTCTCCATAGTAGCTGCACCAATTTACATTCCCACCAACAGTGCACGAGGGTTCCCTTTTCTCCACACCCTCTCCAGAATTTGTTATTTGGGGACTTTTCAATGATAGCCATTGTGACTGGTGTGAGGTGGTACCACATTGTATCAATAGTTTTGATTTGCATTTCTCTAACAGTATTAAATGTTAGTCATCCAAAACACACCTTCACAGAAACATCTAGAATAATGTTTGACCAAATACTTGGGTACCATGGCCTAGGGAAATTGACATACAGAATTAACCATCACAACACATATCAGCTGGATTCACCTAGAAATAAACTATAATGGAGAAAAGAGTTTGTTCTCAACAACGTCAAGATTCTTCTGAGCTCTTAGATACAGGCCAGGTAGAAAGTACAGTTGACCCTTGGACAACATCGGTTTGAACTGTTGTGGGTTCACTTACGCTTGGATTTTTTTCACTAAATGCTTCCTACAGCACTGCACGATCCACAGTTGGTTGAATCTACGGACGCGGAACCTCGGATATGGAGGACCGACTGTAAAATTATTGTGGTTTTGACTGGGTGTGGGGGAGTTCCTAACCTTGCATTGTTCAAGGATCAACTGTACAAAAGGCAAGAACAGCAATGCCCATTTAGGAATGCCTCCCAGACGACAGGACCTATACATGTTTTGTTTATTACAGCATCCTAGGGTCTAATCCAGTGCCTGCTGTGCACAACTTATGTTCTATCTGTATCTGTTAACTGATGGAATTAGAAGATATACAAGATATACAGCTGGGAGAAATAAGCTTTACTGAAGTAATATTCTGTAAGTCAGGAAGGTGGGACTTAGTTTTATTCATTCTTAGAAGCTGAATTTTAAAAAATACCTTTTCTTTACTCTGTTAAAATAAACATAACATAAAATTTACCATCTTAGCCATTTTAAAGTGTACGGTTTAGTGGTATAAAATACATTCACCTTGTTACGCAACCATTACCACCATCCATTCCAGAACCCTTTTCATCTTGTAAATCTGAAGCTTGTACCTATTAAAAAATAACTCCCCATCTCCCCTCCACACAGCCCCTGGCAACCATAATTATACTTTCTGTCTTTATGATTTTGGCTAATCTAAAACCCTTCTATAAGTGGAATAGTATAATATTTGTCTTTTTTTGTGACTGACATTTCACTTAGTATAATGTCCTCAAGTTTCATACATGCTGTGACATTTATCAGAATTTCCTTCCTTTTAAGGCTGAAAAATATTCTGTTGCATAAATATACCATATTTTAGTAATCCACCCATCAGTTGATGGACACTGGTTGCTCCCATATTTTAGCAACTGTGAATAATGCTGCTATGAACATGGGTGCACAAATATCTCTTCAAGACCCTGCTTTCAATTCTTTTTGATATGTACCCAGAAGTGGAATTGCTGGGTCATATGGTAATGCTGTTTTTAATTTTTTGAGGAACCTCCACACTGTTTTCCGTAATGGCTGCACCATTTTACACTCCCACCAAGAGTGTACAAGGGTTCCAGTTCTCCACTCCCTCACCAATACTTGTTGTTTTCTATATTTTAATAGTACTCATCCTAATGAGTGTGAGGTGGTATTTCATTGTAGTTTTGATTTGCATTCTCCTAATTATTAGTGAATTTGAGCATCTTTTCATGTGTTTATTGGCCATTGGTATCTTCTTTGAAGAAATATCTATTTAAGTCCTTTGCCCATTTTTTTTTTTTTTTTTTTTTTTTTTTTTGCAGTACGCGGGCCTCACTGTTGTGGCCTCTCCCGTTGCGGAGCACACGCTCCAGACGCGCAGGCTCAGTGGCTGTGGATCACGGGCCCAGCCGCTCCGCGGCATGTGGGATCTTCCCAGACCGGGGCACGAACCCGTGTCCCCGGCATCAGCAGGCGGACTCTCAACCACTGCGCCACCAGGGAAGCCCTCCTTTGCCCATTTTTGAATCAGGTTTTTTCTTGTTGTTGCTGTTGAGTTTTAGTAGTTCTCTATATATTCTGGATATTAATCCCTTATCAAATATATGATTTGCAAGTGTTTTCTCCCATTCTGGGGGTTGTCTTTTTTACTCTGTGGATAGTGTCTTTTGATGCCCAAAATTGTTTTGTTTTCATGAATCCCATTGGTTTATTGTTTCATTTGTTATCTACGCTTTTGATGTCATATGCAAGAAATCATTACCAGTGTTGCCAAACTTTTGTCTATGTTTTATTCCAGTAGTTTGTTTTAGAACTTACATTTAGGTCCTTGATCCATTTTGAGTTAATTTTTGTATATGGTGTTAGGTAAGGGTCCAATTTCATTCTTTTGCACGTGGATATCCAATTTTCCCGGCACCATTTGTTGAAAAGACTGCCCTTCCCCCATTGAATGATCTTGGCCCCACTGTCAAACATCATTTGACTGTAGATGCAAGAGTTTATTTCTGAGCTGTATTCTATTCCACTGGTCTATATGTCTGTCTTTATGCCAATATCACACTGTTTTGATTACTGTAGCTTCATAGTAAGTTTTTTTTTTTTTTAATTGAAGTAAAGTTGATTTTATAGTAAGGTTTGAAATCAGGAAATGTGAGTCCTTCAGTTTTGTCCTTTTTCAGCATTATTTTGGCTATTCAAGGTTCCTTGAGAGTCCATATCAATTTTAGGATGGGTTTTTCTCTTTTTGAAAAAAAAAAAGTCATTAGGATTTCAATAAGGATTGCAGTGAATCTGTAGCTTACTTTGGGTAATATTGACGTTTTAACAATTTAAAGTCTTTCAGTTCATGAACATGAGATGTGTTTCCACTTATTTATGTTTTTTTAAAAATTTCTTTCAGCAATATTTTGTAGTTTTCATTGTACAAGTTTTTCACCTTCTTAGTTAATTTGTAAGTATTTTATTCTTTTTAACGCTATTGTAAATGTAATTATTTTTGTAATTTACTTTGCAGATTGTTCTTTGTTTGTGTATAGAAATGCAACCAATTTTTGTGTGTTGACTTTGTATTCTGCTACTTTGCTGAATTCATCTATTAGTTCTAACAGCTTTTTTTGTGTGTGGAGTCTTTAGAATTTTCTATGTATAAGATTATATCATCTGCAAACAGATAATTTTACTTCTTCCTTTCCAACTTGAATGCCTTTTATTTATTTTCATTTCTTGCCTAATTGCTCTGGCTAGAACTTTCAGTACTCTGTTGAATAGAAGTGGTGAAATCAGGCATCCTTGCCTTGCTCCTGATCTTAGAGGAAAAGCTTTCAGTCTTTCACCATTGAGCATTATGTTTGCTGTCGGTTTTTCATATATGACTATTATTATGTGGAGGTAGTTTTTTCTACTCCTATTTTCTTGAATGTTTTTATCATGAAAGGGTGTTAAGTTTTGTCAAATGATTTTTCTGCATCAATTGAATGATCATGTAGGGTTTTCCCCTCGTTTCGTTGATGTAGTATATTATATTGATTGATTTTCATATGTTGAACGATCCTTAAATTCAAGGAATAAATCCCACTTGGTCATGATGGGATTATAATACTCCTAATATGCTGCTGAAATTTGTTTGCTAGTACTTTATTGAGGATTTTTGTATCGATATTCATTAGGGATATTGGTCTGTAGTTTTATTTTCTTCTATTGTCTTTGTCTGGTTTTGGTATGAGGGTTATGCTAGCCTCATAAGAATGAGTTAGGAATATTCCTTCCTCTGTAATTTTTTGGAAAAATTTGAGAAAGATTGGTATTAGTTGTTTATTTTAATGTTTTGGTAGAATTCACAAGTGAAGCCATCAGGTCCAGGGCTTTTTTTGGTCGGGAGATTTTTTTTTTAGTACTGATTCAATCTCATTACTAAATATAAGTCTACTCAGATTGTCTATTTCTTGGTCTCAGATTCAGTCTTGGTAGGTTTTCTGTTTCTAGAAATTTGTTCATTTCATCTAAGTTATCAAATGTGTTGGCAAACAATTGTTTATGGTACTCTCTTATAGTCCTTTTTATTTCTGTGGGATCAGTAGGAATGTCCCCACTTCCAATTTCTTATTTTAGTCCTTTGAGTCTTCTCTCTTCTTCTCTTAGTCCATCTAGCTAAAGGTTTGTCAATTTTGTTGATCTTTTCAAAGAACCAACTTTTGGTCTCACTGATTTTTCTCTATTATTTTTCTTTTTTTAAAAGACATCTTTATTGGAGTATAATTGCTTTAAAATGTTGTGTTAGTTTCTGCTGTATAACAAAGTGAATCAGCTATATGTGCACATATATCCCCATATCCCCCCCGCCTTACGTATTCCTCCCACCCTCCCTATCCCACCCCTCTAGGTGGTCACAAAGCACCAAGTTGATCTCCCTGTGCTATGTGGCTGCTTCCCACTAGCTATCTATTTTACATTTGGTAGTGTATATATGTCCATGCCACTCTCTCACTTTGTCCCAGCTTACCCTTCCCCCTCCCTGTGTCCTCAAGTCCATTCTCTACATCTGCATCTTTACTCCTGTCCTGCCCCTGGGTTCATCAGAACCATTTTTTTTTATTTTTAGATTCCATATATATGTAAGCATATGGTATTTGTTTTTCTCTTTCTGACTTCACTCTGTATGACAGACTCTAGGTCCATCCACCTCACTACAAATAACTCAGTTTCGTTTCTTTTTATGGCTGAGTAATATTCCATTGCATATATGCGTCCCATCTTCTTTATCCATCCATCTGTCGATGGACACTTAGGTTGCTTCCATGTCCTGACTATTGTAAATAGAGCTGCAATGAACATTGTGGTACATGACTCTTTTTGAATTATGGTTTTCTCAGGGTATATGCCAGTAGTGGAATTGCTGTGTCATATGGTAATTCTGTTTTTAGTTTTTTAAGGAACCTCCATACTGTTCTCCATAGTGGCTGTATCAATTTACATTCCCCCCAACAGTGCAAGAGGGTTCTCTTTTCTCCACACCCTCTCCACCATTTATTGTTTGTAGGTTTTTTGATGATGGCCATTCTGACCAGTGTGAGGTGATACCTCATTGTAGTTTTGATTTGCATTTCTCTAATGATTAGTCATGTTGAGCATCTTTTCATGTGTTTGTTGGCAATGTGTATATCTTCTTTGGAGAAATGTCTATTTAGGTCTTCTGCCCATTTTGGGGTTGGGTTGTTTGTTTTTTTTGGTATTGAGCTGCATGAGGTGCTTGTGTATTTTGGAGATCAATCCTTTGTCAGTTGCCTCGTTTGCAAATATTTTCTCCCATTCTGAGGGTTGTCTTTTTGTCTTGTTTATGGTTTCCTTTGCTGTGCAAAAGCTTTTAAGTTTCATTAGGTTCCATTTGTTTATTTTTGTTTTTATTTCCCTTTCTCTAGGAGGTGGGTCAAAAAGGATCTTGCTGTGATCTATGTCAGAGTGTTCTGCCTACGTTTTTCGCTAAGAGTTTTATAGTGTCTGGCCTTACGTTTAGGTCTTTAATCCATTTTTAGTTTATTTTTGTGTATGGTGTTAGGAAGTGTTCTAATTTCAAAAATATGGAATGCTTCACGAATTTGCGTGTCATCCTCGTGCAGGGGCCGTGCTAATCTTCTATGTATCATTCCAATTTTAATATATATGCTGCCAAATTGAGCCCCTCTGATGTTTTTCTACTCTCTATTTTATCTACCTCTACTCTAATGTTTGTTATTTTCTTCCTTCTGCTAGCTTTGGGTTTAGTTTGTTCTTTTTCTCATTCCTTAAGTTGTAGAGTTAGGTTGTTGATTTGAGTTGTTTCCTATTATAGCTATAAATTTCCACCTTCGCATAACATTTGCTGTATCATGTAAGTTTTGGCATGTTATATTTTCATTTTTACACATCTCTAAGTAGTTTCTAATTTTCCTTGTGATTTCTTCTTTGATCTATTGGTTGTTTAAAAGTATATTGTTTAGTTTCCACAGTATTGTGAATTTTTCAGCTTTCTTTATGTGTTTTTTTTTTTTAATTTCTAACTTCATCCTGTTATGGTCAGAGAAGATATCTGTCATAACTTTATATGATATCATTTTTTGTCTGCTGAGACTTAATTTGTGTCCTAACATATGGTCTACCTGGAAAATGTTCCATGTGCACTTGAGAAAAATGTGTATGCTGTTGTCATTGGGTGGAATGTTCTGTATATTCTTGTTAGATCTAGTTGGTTTATTGGGAGTGAGGCATTGAAGTCTCTATTATTGTAGAACTCTCTATTTCTCCCTTCAAATTCTGTCCATTTTTGCTTCATGTATTTTGATAGTCTATCATTAGGTGTGCAAATGTTTATAATTGTTATATCTTCTTGCTCTACTGAGCCTTTTATTAATAGATAATGTCCTTCTTTGTCCTTTGTAACCTTATATGATTTAATGTCTACTTTGTCTGATATTAGTATAGCCAGTCCTGCTATCTTTTGGTTACTATTTGCATGGAATATGTTTTTCCATCCTTCTCATTTCAACCTATTTGTGTTTTGGGGTTTCAGATGAGACTCTTGTAGACAGCATATAGCTGGGTCATGTGTTTTTATCCATTCTACCAATCTCTGTCTTTGTTGATAATAAGGGACTTACTTCTGTCATTGTGCTGTTTGTTTTCTGTATGCCCTATAGCCATTTTTTCCCCTAATTTCCTGCATTACTGTCTTCTTTTGTGTTCTGTTGATTTTTGTAGTGAAATGTTTAAATCCCTTCTTAATTTCCTTTTGTGTATACTCTATAAACTATTTTATTTGTGGTTATCATGGAGATTACATTTAACATCCTAAAGTTATAACATTCTAATTTGAATTTATTACAGCTTAATTTCAATAACATACAAAAACTGTTCTTTTACAGCTCTGTCCCCACCCCTTTTGGTTATTGTTATCACAAAATTACATCTGTATACATTGTATGCCAAAAAACATAAACTATTAATTCTTTTAAATGTACTGGCCTCCTAAATTATGCAGAAAACAAGATTTGGAGTTACAAACCAAAGTTACAGTAATACTAGCTATTACACTAATAATTGTTGTTTTCTTTAAATGTATTAGTCTCTTAAATCATGCAGAAAACAAAAAGTACAGTTACAAACCATTGTTACAATGATACTAGCTTCTACAATTGTCCATGTAGTTGCCTTTAATGAGGTCTTTATTTCTCCATATGGCTTCAGTTTACTGTCTAGTGTTCTTTCGTTTCACTCCACAGGACTCCCTTGAGCATTTCTTGTAGGGAAGGTCTAGTGGTCATGAACTCCTTCAGCTTTTTTAAATCTGGGAATGCCTTGATTTCTCCTTCACTCTAAAGGACAGTTTTGCCAGATATAAGACTCTTGGTTGACAGTTTTTTTCTTTGAGCACTTTGAATAAATCTGCCCACAGTCTTCTGGCCTCCAAATTTTTTGATGAGAAATCTGCAGATAATCTTATTGAGGATCCCCTTGTATGTGACAATTCACTTACCTTGCTGCTTTCCAGATTTTCCCTTTGTCTTTTGAAAGTTTGATTATAATGAGACTGTGTGGGTCTCTTTGACTTCATCTTACTTGGAATTCATTGAGCTTTTCGGATGTTTATATTCATGTCTTTTATCAAATTTGGGAAATTTTAAGCCATTATTTCTTCCGATATTCTCTCTGCCCCTTTCTCTTTCTCTTTCTCTTCTTTTATTGGGATTCCCACAATGTGTATGTTGGTCCTCTTGATGTTGTCGTGTCACACGTTTCTTTAATCTTCTTTCTTTCTGTTCTTCAGCCTTGATAATTTCCATTGTCTTATCTTCAAGTTCACTGAGTCTTCCTTCTGCCTGCTCAGATCTGCCTTTGAACCTCTCTAGTGAATTTTTCACTTCAGTTATTGTACTTTTCAGCTCCAGAATTTCCTTTTGGTTTCTTTTTGTGTTTCCTATCTTTTTATTGATGTTTTCATTTTGTTCACACATTATTTTCTTGACTTTCTCCACATCTTCCTTTATTTCTTTGAGCATCTTTAAGATGGTTGTTTTAAAGTCTTTGTCTAGTATATCTGCCATTAGGTCTTTTTCAAGGACAGTTTCTGTTGATTTTTTCCCCTTTGTTTGAATGGGCCTTGTGATTTTGTACTAAACACTGGACATTTTAATCTAATGATGTGGTAACTCTGGAAACTGTCAGATTCTCCCCCTCCTCCAGGGTTTGATGTTTTTTGTTGTCGTTTTTTGACTATTATAAGCTGTCTCTGTGCCAAGGATCAGCCTGAGTTGTAAACTTAATGTCTTCTCAGGTCTTTTCTGAGCCTTTCCCTGAGCATGAGCAGTCACTTTTAAATTTTCTCTGAATATTCAGCTGTTTTTGAATGTCCTAGTCTTTAAGTTCAGGCTCCCAAAAGAGGAAAAGCAAAAAATGATGGGAGGGGGAAAGGATGGGATGGCCCTTTAAATCTTCTGGCATTCACTTCAACCTGAAGGGGGAGGAACATGAACCAATGAGAGGAGGTGCAACAGCAATGGCTTCACCCTCTTTGTCTGCACCTCTGTGGTCAGCAGTCAGAGCTCAGGTCCCCAGTATTTGGGGGACAGGGTCCTTTTACCCACTCTAGCTCCCACAAGTTGTGTGCAAGCTGCACAGCCTCTTGCCATGTGTCTGGGAGTGGGCATGGGTAACTGCTAATGAGTCAGGAGCTGAAGTTGGCTGCAATTGACTGCAATTTGCCTCCAAGCCTTCTGCCAGAAGTTGCAAGCCTTCAACAGACTCCAGAGTTCCAAACTAGTTACATCAGGTTGATTCTGCCATTGTAGTTGTTGTCTGGGTGGAGAGACAGATTCCTGGGGTTTCATCTCCACCATCTTCCCAGAATCCTCCTTTCAGAAGCTGCATTCTGACAGGGGAAGTCAAAGCTTCAGCAGAACCTGGCCAGATTCTTTGAAACTGCCTTAAAGTAACAAAAGTATTGCTGAAAGTGAACTTCCACATACTCTGCTATCGAATGCACTGTGTGGATTTCCCTGCACACACTCAGGTATTCTCATATATGAGATAAAAAGAGTATGCCACAAAGCTTTGCTGTGACCTTCCAGGCCTCCTCACTGAGTGAATGATGAGAGCCTTAGTCAGTAAGCAAAGAGCCCTGGTTCCAATCTGACCTGATTCTCAGCTTCCCACACTGTCCATCTGCTGCTAATGTGGCTCCTTATTGCCTGTCCTGGGAAGGGCTTCTCCCTCTGTGCAGAACCATAGCTCTGCTCCTCCCCAGAGGAGGGACTATTACAACCTTCTTTTAGATGATGGACTAACTTTCTGAGTGAAATGCAATGAAAAGCTGAAAGTAGTGCCCTCCCCTCATGCCCCCTATGTACTTACCTTTGACCTGGTCAGAGTCCAACACGCTATAGTCTCGTTCTATGGTTAAATGTCTTTATGCTGCTCCCCAATAACACTGTACATAGTCTGTGTCCTCCAGCATCATCTCCTAATAAAGCACAAGCCCATGTCCCAATAATTCTCCACATAGCACCAATCTCACAGCGCCTATGTAAACAGCTGCTCAACACAGTTAAAAAAGATTTTTTCAATCAGAAAAGAAAAACATGCTCATTAGAAGAAATGTGAGAAATACATAAAAGGAGAAAAAGGGTATCACTATTAATTTCACCACTGTTAACAGTTGAAATACTGTATTAATTTTAAAGATTCAGAAAAATATAGAGTAATTAAGTCACTCCCTAAAATATCACGTTAATATTTTGTCATGAAAGGTTTGAAGGGACCTTTAATTTTATAAAAGAAATGGAAGACAGCAAATAAAGTTGAGGTGGCTTTTTTCCTTCCCGGGTCATGTTCCCGGCCCTCCCCAGAGGTAACTACTCTCATGGGGGCAGGGGAGGGGTGGGGAGGGAGGACAGAAGGAGAAAGGTAAGTACAGGAGTCCTACACAGACAGCCAACGAGGAGGCCAAGCTTTGGGCAGCCTCTTGGCAGCACGCTCAGACAAGGCTGCTCCAAAAGAAGCCCAGGTACCTTGACGCTGGGCTCAGGGTGTCCATCCTGAAGGCCAGGACTTGAGTCAAAGCATGGAGTTCCATTTCCCATTTAGCAGTGCTTACGGTTGTTTCCCAGAGCTTGGGATACAAGCCATTTGGGGAACAAAAGGGAGATTTGGGTCAGGGCTCAGACCACCAGGGAGCTCCCAAGCTGGCTCTGCTCCTGGTTCAAGGGTAGCTCGCATCCAGGACCCATGCCAGGTCTCTGTGGGGTCGTTTCCATGGGCCTCAATAGACCCACATCAGAATTCCAGAGCAGAGACGCGATCCCCCAAACAGAAAGTGACCTTCTGAACAGAGTGTGTCCACTTCTATGTGAGCGTTCCCATGTCTTCCCCCATCCCCTGCCACATGGAAGCTCCTCCGTGACTCCATCACCTTGCTCCCTGATGGGGGGCGCACCTGGGACCCTGGTCTCTCCTGTAGGCATCAGAGGGGAGGGGTGTTGCCTGGAAACCTGGTGGCGCCTGCTCCTCCTTAGAGGAAACAGACTGTGAGGGACCATGGGGCCACCGCATTCTTTTTCTGGGCCGTCTTGTCCGGCTCCAATTTGTGACGCTTCCACTTGTGAAATAGGGCAGAGCAGCCCCCGCACTCGGCCTCCGTGGAGCACCGTGGTGAGTGGCTCAGCACTGCCTTTGCCAAATGCCCGGTGTTTTGAAAAAAATCAAGTTCCTTGTAGCTGGCAGCTGGTATGTTATTATCCCCCGGGGAGGGTGTCAAGAGGCCACATTTCTTAGTATGGAATTATCCTCTAATTAAAATTTAAACCAGTTTAGTGAGAAAGACACCTGAAGCCTCAGACTCTCCAAAGCTTAAGAACCCATATTTTACGCCAGACCATGTGATTTGCCCAGGATCATGAGATGAATAAAAGTCACAATGTCTATGGGGCTGCCAATGAATTCCTTTACAATTTGGTCCTTTCAAGTGAAAAACTGAAATGTAAAATATATTACTATTAAAATGTATCTTTTTCATGGATGAGGCACTAAAGATTGCTTATATGATAAACAATATTTTTATAATAATTTTAGATAGCACTGTACTGTTTTCAAATTAAATACACTTAATCCATTTACTTGTTTTGATTTTCGGCCTCTGCTGCCTGCTTATAATAGAAGGGAACTCCCTGGCAGTGCCTAGTTTAATATCCAGTGTCCTGTCCTTTGTGGACCTGCTTCTGGAGCTGCTCTTCTTTTCCAAAAAAGAGAGCTTTCTTTCACAGGTCTGAAGCGTAGTTTCCAGTGGTAGTAGATTGAACCACGTAAAATTGCCGCTTTTGTAAGTCAGAAACAGTGGGTTACTGGTAACTTCATATGGTCCAACCTAATATTTTGGTCTAAACGAAATCTGTGAGCAAAAATGCATGCCATTCACTAAAAGTTCACCTTGTTTGAATCCTCCTTTGATGGATTTCAAGAAAGTGAAAACTGTTCCAAATGCTTTAAAAGTATTAGCTCTTTTAGTCCCCCCGCCCCCTAAACTAATGAAATGTAGCCCTCTTATTAGCTGCCTTTCACAAATGAGGAAAACAAGGCCCAGCAGATTCAATAAATTGCCTTCTCTCACCAGTTAGGATGTGACCAAGCCAGCTTTGGGCCTGGGCAGTCTGGGTCTAAAGCCTGTGCCTTTTGCTCTTCTAGAATGTCTTCTCACTGAAGGAAACCAGAGAGTGGAGAGCTAATGGGAGAGGGCAGAGGCAAGGAAAAATAATTTGCATGAATGTCCAGAGGGGTTTGGATATTTTCAGCTAAAAGAAAAGGTAAATTCTCAATAGGAAATATAAGAGCTCCTACTTAGCACTCTAGAGACCGGGCAGTGGCAGGGCTCATTTATAGGACAGCAATGTCATCAAGGGCCAAATTGCCTCTATCTTTATGTTCAGTCATCCTCCACACACTGGCTTGTTTGCTAGGCTGATTCTCCTCATGGGCCCCAAATGGCTGCAGTGGTTCTGGGCTTCATATATCAACAACAATATCCAGGCAGAAGGAGGGAATCAACCCTGTCTTGTGTCCCATTTTAAGACTGAGGAAACATTCCCAGGGTCCTCAGAAGATTTCTCACATCTCATGGTCTCACAACCATGCTTAAACCAATGATTTAGCAAAGGGAATGAGACAGCCATATTGGGTTAGACAAAACTAAGGTGCCCCCTTGGGGCTGGAGAGGGCCCTGGACTGCTCTGAAGGTCAAGGCCACCCAGAGGAGGGGGAAACAAAACTGGGTTCTGTTAGATGGAGGAAGGTGGGGGGTGGCTGCCACAGGTGTGTTCAGAGTTGGGTGGTAGAAAATGGGGCCAAAAGTTTGGAATGGGCTAGAGGTGGAGCCAGAATGAGGACTAGTGTGAGTAAATGAGGAAAGCTTAGGCAATTCAAAGAGCCTTGAGTATTCATGACCAATTTTATTGGATTGGTAGGTATGTGATTAAGTGCTGTGAAGAGGAATAGAGTAGCACAGTAAGTCTCCAATGTTTGGTATGTATATATTCATTAATAAAATAGTAAACCCATTATATTACAAGACAAGGACATTTCTTAAGCTATACTTTAAACTATATTTTCCAAAACAAAAGAAAATTTAGTTGTTTTACATTTTTTACAAATCTCTTTAATGTCTAAGTTAATAAAAGACAGCTCTCATATCTGTTTCTGCGTTCAATCTGTTGTGTTGTGTTGGTTGAAGTATATGAAGAAAATCTAGCTTCACACAGATAAACAAGAAAGGGAGGAGTATTTTAATAGTTTTTTCAGATAATTATGGATATTCTTCTTTGATACTACACCAAAACTCGACAAGTGATAGCACTTAAAGGTTACTTACAATGTGGAATCAGAAACCATACTAATGAAACTTTTATACCATCTTTTTTTAATAATTTTTGAATTTTATTTAATTTATTTTTTTATAAAGCAGGTTCTTATTAGTTATCCATTTTATACATATTAGTGTATACATGTCAAGCCCAATCTCCCAATTCATCACAGCATACCATCTTAATGGTTACATTAAAATCCATCAGTCTATTTGACACTTTGAATGGATATTTTACTCATGAATATTTTTATAACTTCACACATTTTTTTCATTTGGAAAATATTGGTTTACTGAGTTATGCAGATCTTCTCAATGTTAACATACTTCAAACAATACAAAATAATTCATTAATGTCATCACATAACATATAAAGAAAGTATCGGGAAGCTGTCAAACATATGGTGGTGAATTCAATTTTTACAGTATTCTAATTTTCCCCTAAATGTTCAGGTTTATCATTGGCAAGAAAAGAAGTGTCAATGTTTTCCTTGAAATAAAGGGCCCACTCTTTATTTCCAACACAATGTCAGCCAAATACCCAAGTCTGAATAATCATGATTTGTCCTCCTGCTGTTCTTTCAAGTAAAAATGGTGTTCCGTGACAAAAGCAGCTTGCTCAGATCACAAATGAAGCAGTTGACAGGAGCTTTTCTTTGAGACAAAACGCCATACTTCAGTTTGCAACACAAGTGTTCCCCATTTTGCTGGGGAGAAATACGAAAACGATGTGTATTCAAGGAGTTGAGGTCTGATGAGATTAACAACTTTTACAGGTTTATCAAGGACTTTCCTAAGTGAAACTGTTTTGTTTTGTTTTTTAACTACGTGGTGAAGAATACAAAGACAGTACAATTTAATGCCACTGCCTCGATTCGTGCTAATGTGCCAGTAGTTTTACTCACCTTGGCTTTTGTGTCATCTGTGCAAATGTGAACAGACTTGTTCCAGGATAAACCATGAGCCTCAAAAAAGGCATTCAATGTTTCGTGTTTCTTGCCAAGCAACAAGTTTGTTGTCAGAAAAGTTCTTCAGCTCTTTGTGTTTGTTGCCACGTGTTCCCATGAAAGATCTTCAATGTTTATTAGCTGGGGCTGACAATGGATTAAAACATGCAAAACAGCAAACCCAGCCACATCTATAGATTTGTCCCATTGATAAAGCAAAAGTACGATTTCTGCACGTGAGAATTCATTTATCACATCGGTAGCCCAAACTTTAATGTAACTAGTTACTGTGTCATTGGAAGGTGGCACTACCATGATTTCTCTATGGAGTTGATCCTGCAGGCATTCAGCATTGTCAACTGTAAACCTTTTGTAAGCCTTTCAGCCAACATAGCAAGATAACTTACCCTGTAGGTTGTTTTGGAGGTTTTCTCATTTCTAATGTGAAAATCTGTAACAAATAACTTTTCACTTTTAAAGAGCTCATCACACCTACATTTAAAATGTTCAATTTCTTTTTCTGTAAATGCTGAGTGACTGGTCTCCAAGTGATACTACAACTTAATTGGCATCATAATACTCTTCCCTTTAATTAATAAACTTTATTTTTTTTAATAAACTTTATTTTTTAGAGCGATTTTAGGTCCACAGCAAACGAGCAGAAATTATAGAGAGTTCCTATATACACCACATCCACACACACTCAACCTCCTCCACTATCTACATCTTGAACTAGAGTGGTATGTGCGTTACAACCAATGAACCTATGTAGACGCATCATTATCACCCAAGGCCCATAATTTACATTAGGGTTTACTCTTGGTGATGTACGTTGTATGGATCTTGATAAATGTAAATGACATGCATCCACCATTGTAGTAACATACAGAATAGTTTCTCTGTCCTAAAAATCCTCTGTGCTCTGCTAATTCATTCCTCTGCTCCCCTTCACTCCTGGCAACCACTGATCTTTTTACTGTCTACATAGTTTTGCCTTTTCCAGAATGTCATATAGTTGGAATCATACAGTTTGTAGACTTTTCAGATTGGTTTCTTTCACTTAGTAATATGCATTTAAGTTTCCTGCATGTCTTTTCATGACTTGACAGCTCATTTCTTTTTAGCCCTGAATAATACTCCGTTGTCTGGGTGTACCACAGTTTGTTTATCCAGTCCCCTACTGAAGGACATCTTGGTTGCTTCCAAGTTTTGGCACTTATGAATAAAACTGCTATAAACATCCATGTGAAGGTTTTCATGTGGACATAAGTTTTCAATCCATTAAGATAAATACCAAGGGGTGCCACTGTTGGATTACGTGGTAAGAGTATGTTTAGTTTTACAAGAAACTGCCAAACTGTCCTCCAAAGTGGCTGTACCATGTTGCATTTCCACCAGCAGTGAACAGGAGTTCCTGTTGCTCAACGTCTTTGCCAGCATTTGGTGTCTTTTGGATTTTGGCCATTATGCAGTTTTATAGTGGTAACTCACTGTTGTTTTAATTTGTAATTCCCTAATAACATATGATGCTGAACATCTTTTTACGTGCTTACTTGCCATCTGTATATCTTCTTTAGTGGAGGTGTCTGTTCACGTCTTTTGCCCATTTTTAAATCGGGTTGTTTGTTTTCTTATTGTTGAGTGTTAAGAGTTCTTTGTATATTTTGGAGAACAGTCCTTTATCAGATGTGTCATTTGCATATATTTTCTTTTAGTTTGTGGCTTGTCTTATTCTCTTAACAGTGTCTTTCACAGAGCAGAAGTTTTTAACTTTAATGAAGTCTAGCTTATCAATTACTTCTTTCATAAATCATGTCTTTGGTGTTGTCTCCAAAAAGTCATCACCATACCCAAGGTCACTGGGTTTTCTCCTATGGTATGTCTACAAGTTTTACAGTTTTGTATGATACATTTAGGACTATGCTCCATTATGAGTTAATTTTTATGAAGGATGTGAGGTCTGTATCTAGATTCTTTTTTTTTTTTTTTTGCATGTGGGTGTCCATTTGTTCCAGCACCATTTGTTGAAGAGACTGTATTTGTTTCATTGTAATGCCTTGCTTCTTCATCAGACCAGTTGACCATATTTATGTGAGTTTACTTCTGGGCTGCTGTTCTATGCTATTGATTTATTTGCTTATTCTTTCACCAATAATCACACTGTCTTGAATACTGAAGTTTTATAGTAAAACTTAAAATAGCGTAATGTCAGAGTCTGACTTTGTTGTTCTTCTTCAATATTGAATTGGCTCTTCTGGGGCTTTTGTCTATAAACTTTAGAATCAGTTTGTCAATATTCACAAAATAACTTGTTGGAACTTTGATTGGGCTTGCACTGAATCTGTAGATCAAATTGGGAAGAACTGATATCTTGACAACACTGAGTTTTCCTATCCATGAACACAGACTATCTCTCTGGTTTTTTCTAGTTCATTTTTGATATCTTTCATCAGAGTTTTGTAATTTTCCTCAAATAGATCTTGAATATATTTTGTTAGATTTATACCTAAAATTTTATTTTTGGGGTGCTAATGTAAATGGTAATGTGCTTTGATTTCAAATTCCACTTGTTCATTGTTGGTATGTAGGAAAGCACTTGGTTTTTGTACAGTTACCCTATATCCTGCAACCTTACTATAATCACTTATTAGTTCCAGGAGTTTTTTGTTGATTCTTTCACATTGTTTACGTAGACGATCATGTCATCTGTGAACAAAGACACTTTAATTTCTTCCTTCTCAATCTGCATACCTTTTATTTTCCATTTCTTGTCTTATTGCTTAGCTAGGATTTCCAGTATGATGTTTAAAAAGCAGTGATAAGAGGGGATGTCTTTGCCTTATTCCTGATCTTATTGGGAAAGCTTTGAATTTCTCACCATCAAGTATGATGTTAGCTGTAGGTTCTTTGTAGATATTTTTTATCAAGCCCAGGCGGTTCCCCTCTATTCCTAGTTTACTGAGAGTTTTTTTTTATCATGAATGGGAATGGATTTTGTTAAATGCTTTTTGCATTTATTGATATGATCATGTGATTTTTCTTTTATAGCCATGTGATGGTTTTGGTATTAGGGTAATTCTGGCCTCATAGAATATGTTAGGAAGTATTTCCTCTGCTTCTGTCCTCTGGAAGAGATTGTAAGCAATTAGTATAATTTATTCCTTAAATGTGTGGTAGAATTCACCAGTGAACCCATCTGGACCTGGTGCTTTCTGTTTTGGAAGATCATTAATTATTGATTTGATTTCCTTAATAGACATAGGCCTATCAGGTGGCCTATTTCTTCTGCGTGAGTTTTGGCAGATTGTGTCTTTCAAGGAGTTGGTCCATTTCATCTAGGTTATCAAATTTGTAGGCACAGAGTTATTCATAATATTCCTTTATTATTCTTTTTAATGTCCATGAAATCTTTAGTAATGTCTCCTCTTTTCTTTCAGTTATTAATAATTTGTGTCCTCACATTTTTTCTTAGTTAGCCTGGCAAGAAGTTTATCAACTTTATTGATCTTTCCAAAGAACCAGCTTTAGGTTTTACTGATTTTCTCTCTTGATTTCCTGTTTTGAATTTCATTAATTTCTGTTCTAATTTTTATTATTTCTTTTCTTCTGCTTACCTTGGATTTAATTTGCTCTTCTTTTTCTAGTTTCCTAAAAGAGGAGCTTAAATGACTGGTTTTAGAAATCGCTTCTTTTCTAATATATGTGTTAAATGCTATAATGTTCCCTTTAAGCACTGCTTTCACGGTATATTAAAATTTTAATGTTTTATTTTTTATTTAGTTCAAAATTTAAAATTTTCTCTTGAGATTTCTTCTTTGACCCATGTGTTATTTAGAAGTGTGTTGTTTAGTCTCCAAGAGTTTGGGGATTTTTCCATCTATCTTCCTGCTACTGATTTCTAGCTTAATTCCACTGTGGTCTGAGAGTACACATTGTATGATTTCTGTTCTTTTAAATTTGTTAAGGTGTGTTTTATGGCCCAGAATGTGGTTTATCTTGCTGAATGTTTCATGTGAACTTGAGAAAAATGTGTAACTTGCTGTTGTTGGGTGAAGCAGTCTATAGATGTCACTTATATCCAGTTGATTGATGGTGCTGAGTTCAACTGTATCCTTAGTGATTTTCTCCCTGCTGGAGTCCATTTATGACAAAGGAGTGTTATATTATGCATATAAGCATACATAACTGAATGCATTTTGGTACTGTTATTTTTTTCAGAACTATACAGAATAGTTTCTCTGTCCTAAAAATCCTCTATGCTCTGCTAATTCATTCCTCTGCTCCCCTTCACTCCTGGCAACCACTGATCTTTTTACTGTCTACATAGTTTTGCCTTTTCCAGAATGTCATATAGTTGGAATCATACAGTTTGTAGACTTTCTGTCTACAAACAGAAATGTTTGAACAAACTGTCATCTGTTAGATCAATTAAGAAAAATAAAGTTTTAATTGTGCTTTCACTTATTCCTTCTCCAATGCTCTTCTTTATCTAGATCTTAGTTTTTTATCTATATCAATTTCCTTCTACATTAAGAACTTCTTTTAACATTTCTTGCAAGGCAGGTCTACTGGAAACAAATTTCCCCAATTTTTATCTGAGAAAGTCTTTATTTCTCTCTAACTTTTGAAGGATAATTTCACAGGGTACAGTATTATTGGTTGGTGTGTTTTCTTTTCTCTCAACACTTTAATATTTTACTCCACTCTCTTCTTGTTTGCATGGTTCCTGAGGTGAAGCCAGATGTAATTCTTATTTTTGTTCCTCTATAGGTAAGCTTTTTAATCTTCTACCTTCTTTCAAGATTTTTTTCTTTATCTTTGATTTTCTGCAGTTTGATAAGCCTATTTGTAGTTTGGGGGAATTTATTCCGCTTGTTGTTGTCTGAGCTTCCTGGATTTGTGTTTTGGTGTCTGACATTAATTTGAAGTAATTCTCAGTCATTATTACTTCAAATATTTGTTCTGTTCCTTTCTCTCTTTCTTCTCCTTCTGGCATTCCCACGATACATACATATGTTATGCCTTTTGTAGTTGTCTCACAGTTCTTGGATATTCTGGTTTTTTTCAGTCTTTTTTCTCTTTGTTGTTCATTTTTGGAAATTTCTATTGTAATATCCTCAAGTGTAGAGATTCTTTCCTAGCCATGTCTAGTCTACTAAGGAGCCTATCAGTGGCATCCTGCACGTCTATTACAGTGGTTTTGATCTTGGGCATTTTTTTTTTTTTTTTTAGAATTTTCATCTCTCTTTTTACATTATCCACCATGTCTTGCATGTTGTCTGCTTTTTCCATTAAAGTTCCTAGCATTTTAATCACAGTTTAAAAATATTCTTGGTATTTCCAACATTCCTCCCATATCTGACTCTGGTTCTGGTCCCTTCAAACTGTGTTTTTTGCCTTTTAGTACACATTATAATTTTTTGTTGAAAGGTGGACATGATGTACTGAATAAAAGGTATTGCGGTGAACAGGGCTTTAGTAAAGGAACGGTAAGTGTGGCAGCGGGGTAGCATTCTATAGCCCTATGATTAGGTCTCAGTCTTTTGAGCCTCTGTAAACAACCCCGGTGCTTCTCAGTTCCTCTCCTCGTCTTTGGTGGGAGAGGATGGGTAGAAGGGGCTGGTGTTGGAAGTTTTTCTTCCCCACGTGGAAAACTAGAGTGGGCTGCAGTCAGGTATTTCCCTTCCCCACAGTCAGTTAGGCTCTGATAAAGCCCTAGCAGGTTAGGCTCTGGATAAATAGTTTCTCCCAAGGGCAGACCATGTTAAGAAGAACAGAATTCTCTGGGTTTGTCAAAATGCTTACTTTTCCCTCCCCCCTGGTGGAAGCACAAGGGAATTTTTTCTGATATTCCCTGTGAGCTCCTAGAGGTAAAACTCACAAAATCGTGGGGACCCCCTATGACTGGATCCTCCTGCAGTTTTTAACTCTCAGACTGTCCCCTCTGAGTCTCCAGCAATTCATCAATTACAGTTCAGGTTTCCCTACCTGGGCACTGGTTCCCACGGAGTTTTCTGCCAGGGGGTTTCAGATCTGGTAAATCGTGATTCTCTCCATTTACCTATTTGTCTCTTTAAATTTCTGGACAGCCGTTTGCCCTGTGACTTCACTGCTCTGACGACAGATCTAAGAAGGGTTGTTGATTTTTCAGTTTGTTCAGTTTTGTTCTTGTTGTTAGGATGGCGTGATCACTTCTAAGATCATGCTGGACCAGAAACCAGAAGTCACTCACCGTAATACTTTCAGAAATAATAATAAATTATTAACATGTATACAACCAAGGAAAAGGTAATATTCACCGTATTTTTATTTCTTATTCACAATTTCACCCTTTTTCTTTGAAAGTTCCTGCCTTCTGAGCCAGAGAAATGACTATATGCGGATGGTGAAGCTGTGGGTTGAGAAAGCAACCATTCACCTTTAAAAATAAGAGAGATATATTATAAATAAATTTTCTTTTATTTTAGAATAAAATTTTATTAAATTTCAAAATAGTTTTACAAAATGTTTAAAATTTTAGAAAAGTTTTTAATGTTTAAAAATATGATTGCAATATAGCCAATATTTTACAGTAACTATAAATGGAGTCTAACCTTTAAAAACTATGAATCACTACATTGTTCACCTGTAACTTCTGTAATATTGTACATTAATTATACTTTGATTTTTAAAAATCTCAAAAAAAATGATTGCAAATCAAGACAACAAAACGTGCTTGCTTTGTTTCCACGTAGGCTGGAGACAAACTGCAGGATTTCAAAATAACAATTGTTTTGACAATAATGAGACTAAAGACATTATAGGAAGTGTAACTGAAGTAGTAAGAGCTCAGCAAAAGTACTGAGAACAAACTTAGTTAATGTCTGGAAATGCACATATTTATATCCTAAGTACACTTTCTTGGAAAATTCTGGAAAGCATTCCTGAGCAAATGATGTCATAATATTATTATAAGAATAGTTTCAACCTTGAAAACTTCCTGAAAGGGTCTTGCGATCTCACAGGGGTCCCCAGACCACATTCTGAGAACTGCTGGATTAGCACAAAGATCTGGAGATGGACAAACAGGGTCAAACACAGCTCCTGGCCTGAATATCAGTGAAAGTGGGATGTGTTGACCAGGTATTTTCACTCTGGTGCTTATGGTGGAAACAGTGACTATTGTAGGTGCTCCTCTGAAGTGTTGAGACATTTTTTTTTATCTTTAGGTAGATTTTATTTTATTTTAACATCTTTATTGGGGTATAATTGCTTTACAATGGTGTGTTAGTTTCTGCTTTATAACAAAGTGAATCAGTTATACATATGTTCCCATATCTCTTCCCTCTTGCATCTTCCTCCCTCCCACCCTCCCTATCCCACCCCTCCAGGCGGTCAGGAAGCACCGAGCCGATATCCCTGAGACATTTTAAGTTAAAGGAGAAAAGACAGCGTAAGTTGGAAGAGACGGCACCCACCCCGGCATCCAAAGTCTGCAATTTTAATTCATCACTTTTCAACTACCTTGGCCTTCTTCACCTATAAAATGAAAGCTTTAGACTAGATGCCTGATCTCAAAAATCCCTTTTGCTGTTCTAACCATTTCTAATGAATTAATATGCTGGAAGCACGGTGATTTTTACACTCCCAGCACTGCAGAGTTGTATCATTTCACAAGAGGGCATGAAAATATGGCCTTAGCAATTTCTACAGACATACAATCATCCGCACCAGTGGGGTCCTCGGAACAGATAACAGCGCTGCTGGCCTGCTTCCTGAGTGCTTGGCCTGGAGACTTGATGAGATCAAACTCCAGTTTTACCAAAAATATCTCCACTATTTGGCTTGAAGAAAAAAAGCATAAACAAAAACCTTGATTTGACTAAAATACCAGCAAAGAGGGACACCATCTGTGCCCTTGCCGAGGAAATTTGAAACGGAGTGGCTAAGAGAGAAATTTGCAACAGAGCTGTAGTATTAACTTACTGTTCTCAAGGCTGCCTAGGAAACATACCAAGAAAAAAAAAAAAAAAAAGCAACCATTATGGGGCTGGAACACTTCAGGTGGGTCCTGCCTAAGGCCCAACTGGGGAAAAAAATGTATAAATTATAGCCAATTGGAGGAAAATATAATGATAGAAAATACAGACATTTCAATTGTCCCACAAAAAGATAAAATAGCTAGAAATAAACTTACCAATAAATGTGCAGTTTCTACAAAGAAAAATTTTAAACTTACTTTTGGACACAAAGGAAAAGCTGACCAAGTGAAAAGTGTACTGTTCTTAGCTGGGAAGACTCAATATCATAAAGATATCAGGTCTCTATAAATTTAACATAATTCCAATAAAATTTTTAAATGGATTTTTAAATTTGAGGAGTCTAAACCTTGTATAAAAGACAGAGAAAAACAAATACCATTATGATTTCACCTATATGTGGCATCTAAAAAGCAAAACAAATGAACAAACAGAAGCAGAGTAATAGATACAGAGAGCAAACAGGTGGTTGCCAGAGGGGAAGGGGGAGGAAAGAAACCCATGAGGGTTCAAACATCAGTTACAAAGTAAAGGAGTGAAGGGTATGAAGTGTACAGTGTGGGGAATATAGCCAATAACTATGTGATATCTTTGTGTGGTGACAGATGGTAACTAGACTTATCATAGTGATCATTTGAAATGTATAGAAATATTGAATCACTATGTTGTACAACAGGAACTAACATAGTGTCATAGGTCAATTATACATCAAAACAAACAAACAGACTCATAGAAAAAGAGATCAGATTTCTGGCTACTAGTTGGGGGAGGGGAAATTGGATGAAGGCAGTCGAAAGGTACAGACTTCCAGTTATCAGATAAATAAGTACTAGGGGTGTAATGAAACACATGATAAATCTAATTAGCACTGCTGTATGTTATATATGAAAGTCATTAGGAGAGTAAATGCTGCGTTCTCATCACAAGGAAAAAAATTTTTTTTTCTTTTATTTTGTATCTATATGTGATGATAGATGTTCACTAAACTTACTGTGGTCATCATTGCATGATGTATATGAGTCGAATCATTATGCTGTACATAAATATACAGCTGCATGTCAATTACATCCCAATAAAATGGGAAGAAAAAACAAGGTTTGCCACTAACATTTTTTTAATTTTATTTATTTTATTAATTTATTTTTGGCTGCACTGGGCCTTCATTGCTGCACACGGTCTTTCTCTAGTTGTAGTAAGTAGGGGCTACTCTTTGTTGTGGTGCATGGGCTTCTCATTGCGGCTGCTTCTCTTGTTGCGGAGCACGGGCTCTAGGTGCGTGGGCTCAGTATTTGTGGCTTGCAGGCTCAGTAGCTGTGGCGCATGGGCTTAGTTGCTCCGTGGCATGTGGGATCTTCCCGGACCAGGGATTGAACCCGTGTCCCCTGCATTGGCAGGCGGGTTCTCAACCACTGCACCACCAGGGAAGTCCCAAGCCACTAACATTTTGAAAAACAAGTAATTAAGGGGGATTGGTCCAATTAGATATTTTTTAATGTTGTAAATTTCAATAAATAAATTGTTACACACAAATCAGTAGAAAGGATGAGAACGTTCAGAAACAGACCCCAATACATATAGGAATGTATAGTATAATATAATATGTATAATACGGTGAAGATGGCATTAAAATCAATGGGGAAAATACAGAGTATTCAATAAATGGGCTTGGAACTACCAGGTAAACAAATGGACAGATTCCAAAGGGGCTACATATTTAAATACAGAAAAGCAAGCTGTAAAAGCAGATGAGAAAACATGACAGAATTTTTTCTAAGCTGAGAGTGTCTACAGCCCACCTCTTCACTCCAAGGAGGTCAGACCACAGACGAGACACAAGTCTTGTGAGCTACAAAAGCACACGGTGGTCCTGCCCTCACCTTCCAAGGTCAAAACAAGCAGTTGCATCTTTACCTCTACCCTCAAATCTCATGTGACCAAAATGTCTTCTGTGGTCCACACTGCAGGAAACATACATGAAAGGGAATTGTGAAGCCCGCGGTTCAG
>NW_006782864.1:972692-974824 GCF_000442215.2 Lipotes vexillifer
AAGGTGACACATTTCAAAACCACCACCATCGGATGACATGCAATCAAAATTCTCTACTCCGGCATTGTTAGTGAAAGCAAAATATTGTAAATAACTTTTATAGCTATCACAAAGGGTCTGGTTAAACAAATTATGGTAATCTAGAAATGGAAATACTGTACAGTCATAAAAAGAATGAAAAAACTCTTGATTTATTGACATGACACAATCTTTGAAATATTGTATCAATTGAAAAAAGGAGTTGAAACCAGAGAGTTTATATACATATGTGTGTGTACATATATATATATATATTTTTTTGCTTGCATATGCATAAACTATCTCTGAAATGATATGCAAGAAAGTGTTGATTTTCATTGATTCCAGGGAGGAAAAATGGTGGCTGAGGGACAGGGGTACCAAGAAAATATCTTTTCACACTCATTGAATTTTTTTTTTTTTTTTTTTTTTTTTTTTTTTCCTGTACCCGGGCCTCTCACTGTTGTGGCCTCTCCTGTTGCAGAGCACAGGCTCCGGACGCGCAGGCTCAGCGGCCATGGCTCACGGGCCCAGCCGCTCCGCGGCATGTGGGATCTTCCCGGACCGGGGCACGAACCTGTGTCCCCTGCATTGGCAGGCGGACTCTTAACCACTGCGCCACCAGGGAAGCCCTGAATTTTGAATCATATGAATTGACCTATTTTTAAATGAATTAAATTTAAGAAACAAATGGAAACAATCAAAAGGGTGTGTATAGAAGTGAGAGAGTGGCATGGACATATATAAACTACCAAATGTAAAGTAGATAGCTAGTGGGAAGCAGCCGCATAGCACAGGGAGATCAGCTCTGTGCTTTGTGACCACCTAGAGGGGTGGGATAGGGAGGGTGGGAGGGAGACGCAAGAGGGAGGGGATATGGAGATGTATGTATACGTATAGCTGATTCACTTTGTTATACAGCAGAAACTAACACACAATTGTAAAGCAATTATACTCCAATAAAGATGTTTTTTTTTAAAAAAGGGTGTGTATAGAATATACAATATGTACCTGGCACGGTGCTAGGTAATATCGGGGCCACAAGGATAACTCAGACCTGGAGCATCTCCTGCCCTGAAGGACCTAAGAATCCTCCTGGGTTTTAAATGTCAGTGTCCTGCCATGTTCTGGGGACCACTTCTTTTCTCACTCTGGGGTAATCCCAGCCACTCTAGTAGATTTAACTATCATCTGTATGCTGAATTGTCCCAAACACATGTCTCTAATCTCAGTTTTAGACACGTGTGTCTATTTCTAGTTCATTTTGACAGAGCGTTTCCCGCAAATACCAACACTCCCCAAATCAAATCAATCATCTACCCCACTCCCAAAGACAGCCCCTGGAAGCCCTAAACCTGATCTTCCTCCCAAATTCCCTATCTTAATTGATTTTCCATTCTGTGCTTTATTGCTATTAAAACAGAAGAGTTCATTTTTACAAGTCTGTCTTTTTTGTCTTCTGCTTTGGTTTGAATGGTAAGAAAGGCTTTTCCTGGGCTTCCCTGGTGGCCCAGTGGTTGAGAGTCCGCCTGCTGATGCAGGGGACACGGGTTCGTGCCCTGGTCTGGCAAGATCCCACATGCCGCGGAGCGGCTGGGCCCGTGAGCCACAGCCGCTGAGCCTGCACGTCCGGAGCCTGTGCTCCGCAACAGGAGAGGCCACAACAGCGAGAGGCCCGTGTACTGCAAAAAAGAAAGGCTTTTCCTATTCCCAAATCAGATAAAAATGCATCCATATTTTCTATTTCTTTTATGGTTTAATTATACCTTTTTTCTTTCTGAAATGTATTTTGGTGTGAAGTAGGGATCTAACATCCCAACACCACTTATTGAATTAAAAAATTCATCCTTACTATTATTTGCTTGAATAAGTTTTCAGCTGATTCTCTGGGGTTTTCCAGGTAGTTAATGTAACTAGTGAAAATTTTTCTCTCCTTTCTAACATTTACACCACCTGTATTAGTCAGAATGTTTTGGCTACCCACAAGAGAAATCCTCCTGAAACTTTCTTAAGCAAGAAATGAAAGTACCAGAATGGACAGAAGTTGCTTCCGTCATGGTTGAATCTGGGGACACGCATGATGTCTTAATCTGTCTCTCTGGCCCTCCGCTCTT
>NW_006782864.1:974834-1006985 GCF_000442215.2 Lipotes vexillifer
TTCTCATCTTCAGACGGGTGCACTAGAGCAGAGGCAGGGTGCTCAGTCACCCATGGGCCCTCACTTAACAGACTTTCCTTGGCCTGGTGACATAACTACATGGAGTCTTAGTAGGCTGCCTGACAATGTTATTTTTAATTGCTTGCCTTTCCAAAACCCAATACAGAGGTTAGCATCTTGTCGTGTTGGGCCAGGCAGTCCTATGAGTAACTACCAGTCAGCTAAACAGCTGGAGCTGGACCACACCTTCTTGTCTCATTTTAAATGTCTTGGTCTCGGGTAATGGAGAGGAAAAATGGACTGGGGAGGTTTCCATGGCATCAGCATCCACTGATGCTGCATTTCAAGCCTGTCATCCAGAATGGCTGCTAAGGGAGACCTGTCCACCCTGGCGCAGCGGCGGTGCCTGGAGGGAAGCGCCCAGCACAGCCCAGGAGTTTGGGTTTCCTCCCAGTTCAGGATCCTCCCACACACCTCACTGCAATCACCTGACTCCAACTCAACGGGCTTAACCCTCAGCACTAGAGGTGAGAGCAAAGTACAGAACTCAGCTGTTGCAATTCGGCGTGATTATTAGACTGGATTTCAGTATTTTCAAATGTTTGGCTTTCTTTGTTTTGTTTCCAGCCAAGCCACATTGGTCTGGAATTTGTCACTTTTCTGGCACATTTTACACAAGACTTTGAGTCTGATTTAAGCCTTGACTTCAGGGAGCCTGAGACCCAAGGGCCTCCTTCCCTGACTACGTAGATGACCAGCTTCCCTGCCTGGGATGGGGTAACCCTCAGGACCCCCAACTTCACATTTTCTCTGAGGGTCTTTTACTTACAGACCAGCTCTCTAAACCAATTTCTACCCCGATAAAGCCTTTTTGTATTTGAAAACCTACTGTTCCAGGACTTCCCTGGTGGTCCAGTTGTTAAGATTTGGAACTTCCACTGCAGGGGGCACAGGTTCAATCCCTGGTCAGGGGAACTAAGATCCTGCATGCCATGCGGCCAAAAAGTAAATAGAAATAGAAATAGAAATAGAAATAAATTTTAAAAACACTTTAAAAAAAGAAAACCTACTGTTCCTCCCCCAAATTCCCCTCGGGCCTAGCCCTCTGCCCCTTGCCCATCCCACTCCCCCGCCCTCCTTGGGAGGGGTCCCCACCCTCACTGCCTCACAGGGCATCCAAGTCACGTTTGGTTTTACGGTTGCTGGGAGGCGGGCGAGGGAATATTCCAGAAGCTGTCACAGTGGAGCCAGGGGGCAGCAGAGCACACCTGTGGCAGGGGCCGGGCACCTCTACCCCTGTGGTCGCAGGTGAGAGCGTCTGTGGCAGAGTCAGGTTTCCACTGGTGTGAATTGGTATGAACTAGTGTGGATGCTCAGCACTTCACTGGCACTGGCTCTGGGTGTAGGTGGCTTGAATTTTCTAACCACATGGAAGATGAGAGACCATGGGGAAAAACATAACAGCAGGATCAGATTGGGAGAAGATATTTGCAGAATATAAACCAAACATGGTCTCTTATCTAGAGGATACAGGGAGAGAAAAAAAAAAAGGAAGTCCAATTGGGGAAAAAGAGAGAAGCAAATCCAAACAACAGTAACAACAAAAAACAGGCAATTCAAGAAGAAGAACCCAGAAGGCTAATCAGCATATGAAGATACATAGAATGTCAGTGGTATTGAGAAGTGAGGCAAAACAAGAATATATCCCTTTATACTGGCTAGAAGAGCAGAAAGCAGAAGGCTGATGATGCTGGGAGCCCGTGGGGATATGGGAACAGCAATGCAAGTGTGGATTGCTGCAGTGATTCTAGAGAACCATCCGGTGGTACCTGGTGGAATCAGGTGGTTGCTCAGCCTGTACCCAGTCCCCTCCAGAAGAGCAATTCTCACGCCCGCCCACAGGGGGGCAGGTACAAGGATGTTCACTGAAGCATTGGTTGGAGGGGGGATTTGGAGATAACCTAGGTGTCCATAGCAGAGGGAGTGGATAAGAAAAATGTGGTAGATTGCACTAGGGGCTTCTCTGCAGCAGTGAGAAGCAATGAACCAGGTGTGCATGCAGCAGCATGGATGCCTTACAAAAATAGTAAGGAACAGAATGACAATACAGAATACCCTTATGTAAATTAAAATTAATTGTTCATGCACAGTAGTGGTGATGCTTACACAACACAGTGACAATGCTAAAAACCACTGAACTGTACATGCTAAAATGGTGAATTATATGACATGTGAATTATATCTCAAAATACACATGCACATAAAACAACAGTAAATGTTTTCATACGAGCAGATAAAAAAATACTTAGCATCTCAAACACATTAGGATGCTTGCCTATGCAGGTTAGGAAAGAGGGAGTAAAAACGGGGGCAAAAGTGAATAAAAGAGTAAAGCTCAGGGCTTCCCTGGTGGTCCAGTGGCAAAGAATCCGCCTGCCAATGCAGGGAACCCGGGTTCCAGCCCTGGTCGGGGAATTGAGACCTCACACGACGTGGGGCAACTAAGCCCGCGCACCACAACTATTGAACTTGCGTGCCTCAATGAGAGAGCCCGTACGCCACAACTAGAGAGTGAAAACCTGAATGCTGAAACTAGAGAGAAGCCCGAGCTCTGCAACAAAAAGATGCCGCGCGCCTCCACGAAGATCCCGCGTGCCGCAACTAAGGCCCGACGCAGCCAAAAGAATAAGGAAAATTAAAAAATAAAATGAATATTTTTTAAAATCCTATATACAGCCTAGTTAGCTTTTTTTAAAAAATAAATTTATTTATTTATTTATTTATTTTTGGCTGTGTTGGGTCTTTGTTTCTGTGCGAGGGCTTTCTCTAGTTGCAGCGAGCAGGGGCCACTCTTCATCGCGGTGCGCGGGCCTCTCACTGCCGCGGCCTCTCCTGTTGCGGAGCATAGGCTCCAGACGCGCAGGCTCAGTAGTTGTGGCTCACGGGCTTAGTTGCTCCGTGGCATGTGGGGTCTTCCCAGACCAGGGCTCGAACCCATGTCCCCTGCATTGGCAGGCAGATTCCCAACCACTGCGCCACCAGGGAAGCCCCAAAATGAATATATGTTTTAAAATTTTTAAAAAGAATAAAGCTTTGTGCAGTCAGTGGTTAAAAAGCCGGGTGAGGACTCTGGCCCAGCACAGCTGGGGGACCCCATGGCCAGCCTCCACAGAGGGCCTCCTCTTGCCCACTCACCTGGCACTTCCTGGAAAACAGCCCGTTTTCAGAATGCACATCCACTTCTTTCCCAGCCTCCTCCAGTGTTGAGGCCAAGCTCCTTTCCACACCAAAAAAGCCTGGTCTCTCCTTTTCTTTCATAAGAGCTCTTGATTCTAGATTAGGAAAAGCCCTGATTGTCAAGAAACGTTGAGCAGTTTTCCTTCCTCATGGACAAAGAAGAGTGACTCAGCATTGAGATATCACAATTCCCTGGTCTCCCTTGCCTGGAAGGGAAGCGAATGTTTACTTCTTCGTGGGACAAACCGTTTCCAAGGGAACAGAGACACTGAGCTCAGTTCTCCATCCAAACATCCTTCATACCTGCTTACGCAGGGAATAGAGATCCACTCAAACTGCCCTAGGCCAAGAAAAGGAGTTTACTCTAGTGTACAGGAGCATCTCTTGGAACTCAGAGGTTGAAATGTAGTCACACTTCAAGAAGAAAATACAACAGGAAGCTGGAGAGTTGCCGGGAGCCAAGGATTCAGTCTTCTGCCCCTCCCCCATACCTCTCCCTCCCCCATACCTCTCCCTCCCCGCTCCTTTCCTCTCTTTCTCCCCACTTTACTTTTTCATGCACAAGGTAGGATATAGGTTTCCCCACAGTAGGAACAACGAGCGGAAAGCAGAGCTCCATATGTCACTGAGCCTCAGTACCCAGTTCCTGGGAGAAAAAACTTGTTTGGCCCAACTTGGATCGTGTTCATTTAGCTCTTGCGGAGGTGGGAGCAGGTGTGGCACGCGACTGGAAAGCAAAGTCACATACTACGAAAACCCACCCAGAGGGGGAGATGACAATTCTCAAAGAAGGGGTTCAAGTTGGCCAGACAGCTCCAGAAGGAGTCTCCTGAAATGTTTACAAAAACCTATCATGTATTAATCAGAAATAAAAACTCCATTTAATTAAAAAAATTTTATTGGAGCCTAATTGATTTTCAATATTGTGTTAGTTTCAGGTGTACAGAAAAGTGATTCAGTTATGCATATACATATATTCAGTCTTTTTCAGATTATTTTCCCATATAGGTTGTTACAGAATATGGAGTAGGGTTCCCTGTGCTATACAGTAGGTCATTGTCAGTTATCTATTTTACATATAGTAGTGTTTATATGTCAATCCCAAACTCCTAATTTATCCCTCCCCCTCACATTTTCCCCTTGGTAACCATAAGTTTGTTTCCGAAATCTGTGAGCCTGTTTCTGTTTTGTAAATAAGTTCATTTATACATATATATTTTTTAATATAAATTTATTTATTTTTGGCTGTGTTGGGTCTTCATTGCTGCGTGCGGGCTTTCTCTAGTTGCGGCGAGCAGGGACTACACTTCATTGTGGTGTGCGGCCTTCTCATCACCACGGCTTCTTTTGTTGTGGAGCATGGGCTCTAGGCACATGGGCTTCAGTAGTTGTAGCACGCGGGCTCAGTAGTTGTGGCTCGCGGGCTCTAGGGTGCAGGCTCAGTAGTTGCAGTGTATGGGCTTAGTTGCTCCCCACATGCGGGATCTTCCTGGACAAGGGCTCGAACCTGTGGCCCCTCCATTGGCACCAGATTCTTAACCACTGTGCCACCAGGGAAGCCCTCACTTATATTAATTTTTTAAATTAGATTCCACATATGAAAACTCCATTAATTTTCAAAAGCCAAAATCATATAGGCCACTTTCTGTTGTCACAATACAATAATTTAAAAAATTAAAATAGAAGTTTCAATGAAAAACAGTGAAAAATCATTTAAAACACTCCAATTATGGAATCAGGGCAAAACAGTATTTAAGAAAATTCATTACTTGAAATGACTTTATTATTAATTAGGAAAAAGTTAAAATAAATACATCAAGAATTCTCCTCAAGAAATTAGTAAAGAAATAGCAAAAAATATATGTATTTTTTAAATCTGAGGAAAGCAGAAGGAAGAAATTGAGAAAGATAAGAGCTAAAATAATGAATTTTAAAATGCAAAAATGATAGAATTAAATTCAAGAGCCATTTCTCTGAAAACAACAAACAACAATAAAATAGACATACCTCTAGCAAGTACAGTTCTGAAAAATAAACATATAACATTAAATATTATAAAGGAGACATGTAGAAGAGATTTGATAAGAGGCCTTCTACAAATTTATATTAATATATTTGAAAAGTTGAAGAAAATAAATGATTTTTACATAAATGACCAAAATTAATGCAAAAAGGAGTAGCAGAACTGAACAGAGCAGTAACTTTGGAAGAGATGAAATTGTCATTTAAAAAAACTTCCAGGGATTAAGAATCCACCTGCCAATGCAGGGGACATGGGTTCAAGCCCTGGTCCGGGAATATCCCACATGCCGCGGAGCAACAGAGCCCGTGCACCACAACTACTGAGCCCGTGCACCACAACTACTGAAGTCCGCGTGCCTAGAGCCCATGCTCTGCAACAAGAGAAGCCACTGCAATGAGAACCCCGCACACCGCAACGAAGAGTAACCCCCACTCGCTGCAACTAGAGAAAGCCCACACGCAGCAACATAGACCCAACACAGTCAAAAGTAAAATAAATAAAATAAATAAATTTATTTTAAAAACTGCCAGGGACTTCCCTGGGGGCGCAGTGGATAAGACTCCATGCTCCCAACACAGGAGGCCCAGGTTCGACCTCTGGTCAGGGAACTAGATCCCACATGCATGCCGCAACTAAGACCCTGTGCAACCAAACAAATAAAAAAACAAGTAAAAATTTAAAAACTCTCAGTGAAACAGGTACATATTCCAGCCAGCCCAACAGCTGAGTCTCTTCAAACTTTCTAGGAGTAGATAGCGTAAATATTACTTAAAATCATGGAGAACACAGAAAAAGATTAATGACCTCCCATTCACTGGGACCGTGTTCAACTTCATACAGTTAGACAATGAAGCCCAGTGTGTGTTTCACACTTCGAGACAGCCCCCTTTTTTGGCATGTGTGCTGGGAGGTGGGTAAATTGAGAATTTAGTCCACATGGGGTTGGTTCCCTCCTTCGGGACAGGGGCTGACTAGAGTTGTGGTTGTACCAAGAATTTAGTGTTTTGTAAACTTTTTAGACAAATATATATTTTTATATAAAACAGAAGATGAAAATCTCAAAACAACACCTAACCTTTCAGGTAAAGATATGCTGATATTTTCTGTTATTCTATTTCATTTTATCAAGTGCCAAACAACACACTAAATTAATTTTCTACCATTAATAGGTGAAAACCCACAATTTGAAAAACACCTGAGAAACTGGGATCCCCTTAGGAAGTGCCATCCTTGGAAGAATGAGCATTTGCATACGTGCATGCCTGTGTTTGTGTGTGTGACACACACTTGTTCTCCAAAGGCTGTTGTGTCACAGATATGTTTTGAGTACCTGCCCAACTCTCAATCCCCTCTCGGATAATGCCTTTTTCCATCATGGGGGTGAGACCTGTTCCCTTGGTCATGGCCACTTGGACTAGGGCTGGAGCCTGAAGCCAGCTGGATTATGGCTCCTTAGATGCTCATCATGGCTCTTTCACCACGTTAAGCTAATTCGAGAGAGTTTCTAAACTTGCAACCAAAGCAGCTCTCATTGTATAAGTGTAGAAAACACCTCTAAGGTACAAAGTTTAATGTATACTTTAAAAATTCATTATAAATTGCCTTATTAAATATATTATTTGAATTTTCCATTTCAGAGGTTGGCCCACTATGGTCTACAAGTTAAATCCAGCCTGTGGCTTGTTTTTGAATAGCCTACAAACTAAGAAGGATTTTTACATTTTTAAAGGGTTGTAAAAAAAAAAAAAAGAGTAGAATCTGTGACAGAGACAGCATGTGGCCCACAATACCTAAAATATTTATTATGTGGCCCTTTGCAGAAAAAGTTTGCCACCCCCTGCTCCCTACCCTTCATATTTCTCATCTGTTTGGTCTGTCAAATATTCAGAGGTTTATTAAACAGTCACACTTCTATCAAGCTTCCGTCAGTTCACACATTGTGCTGCTCTACTAGTCAACACATAAAAGTTTATGATGAGCATACTTTCTCAGTCCCACTAAATGCTTGGATTCGATTTTGTAAAATAACTTATTGTAATCCTTGCTATATTTTTGTTTGTATTAGCCTGCGATGTTTGCCTATCCTTTATCTGAAAAATTCTTTGGTCACATTGTTTTAAGCTGTCTCTAAATTTTTTTAAAAAAAATTTATTTATTTATTATTTTTGGTTGTGTTGGCTCTTCGTTTCTGTGCGAGGGCTTTCTCTAGTTGCGGCGAGCGGGGGCCACTCTTCAGCGCGGTGCACGGGCCTCTCACTGTCGCGGCCTATCTTGTTGCGGAGCACAAGCTCCTGACACGCAGGCTCAGTAGTTGTGGCTCACGGGCCTAGTTGCTCCGCGGCATGTGGGATCTTCCCAGACCAGGGCTTGAACCCGTGTCCCCTGCATTGGCAAGCAGATTCTCAACCACTAAGCCACCAGGGAAGCTCTGTCTCTAATTTTTAAAAATATAGATTGACCTTATTTTTTGTTCAATCTGGAAATCTTTCACTTACAAGAAAGAATATAATAACAGCTTAAAGTATATGCATTTCTTGTTGTAATTTGTTTGGGGCCACTTCTCACACCTTGTTTTTGCTTTTAGTCAGTTAAGAGTGAAATGGTATCTCAGCCACGTTGCTTTTGCCTGCAAGTAATAACCTATTCTTTCTTCTTTTTTATTATTATTTTTTAAAATATTTTTATAACCTTTCTTAAACAACCTTATCTTATCAATATATGCCATATTCTGGCCATAAAACAAATTTTAGCACATTTTTAAAATTTGAAATCATATTAAACATGTTCCTTGACCATAACAAAATAAAACAAAAGTCAATAATAGGTACCTGAAAAATCTCAAAATGTTAAACAAGATATATATAAACCATGGGTCAAAGAAGAAGTCTAAAAGGTAATTAGAAAATATTTTGAAATGCATGAAAATAAAAAGTTAAAATACCAAAATCTGTAGAATGCACCTAAAACAGCTTAGGGGAAATTTATAGCACTAAATGCTATAATATATTAGGGGGAAAAAAAAAAGGTTCCCCACAGTCTCAGTCAATTGGCCTATAACAAATATCCATAGAATGGATGGCTTCAACCACATTTATTTCTCACAGTTCTGGAGGCAGGAAGTCTGAGATCAGGGGGCCAGTGTGGTCAGGTTCTTGGTAATGGCTCTCAGAGAGGGATCCCATGTCTCCCTTTCTTTTTATAAGGGCCTCGCCCTCATGATCTCATCTAACCTTACTCACTAACTGCAAATCCCATCACACTGGGGTTTAGGGTTTCAACACACGAATTTGGTGTGGGGACATGTTCAGTCCATGGCACACAATAATCTAAGCTTCCACCCTGTGAAACTAGAAAAAGAAGATCAAATTAAACCCAAAGCAATCAGGAAGACGGGAATAACAAAGATAAGACCTGAGTGCAATAAAATCAGAAACAAAAACGATCGAGAAATCAATGAAACCAAAAGCTGGTTCTTTGATATGATTTTAAAAAAAAGAAAGAAAGAAAGAAAGAGAAAGAAAAAACTTGAAAAACCTTTAGCCACACTGACCAAGGGGAGGAAAAAAAGAGAAGTCACAAATTACCATTATCACTACAGAACCTACAGATATTAAAAGGATAATAAGGAAACACTATGAAAACTTCTATGATCATATATATGACAATTTAGATAAAATCAACCAATTCCTTGAAAGATAAAAACAAAAAATCACTCAAGAAGAAAATAGATGACCTGAAATAGTCCTATATCTATTGAATACATTGAATTCATAGTAAAATAAAATAAAATAAAAACTTTCTCATAAATTAAACTTCAGACCCAAATGACTCCACTGGCAAATTCTACCAAATGCTTGAGAAAGAAATAACACAAAGTCTACACATTCTCTTCCAGGAATCAGAAGAGGAATACTTCCCAACTTGTTTTATGAGGCCAGCCTTACTCTAATACCAAAACTAGGCAAAGATATTACAAGAAAACTACAGACCCGTATCTCTCATGAACATGTAATACAAAAATTCTGGGCAAAATATTAGCAAATTGAGCTTGGAAATATATAAAAATGGTAACACATCACAACCAAATGGGGTTTATCCAGGAATGCAAAGGTATTTTAACATTTGAAAATCAATGTAATTTATCATATTAATAGACTACAGAAGAAAATATTCAGGTAATTCAGAATGTGCTAGATGATGTCTTGGTATAAGCCTTTAAAAATAAATTTTGTATTAAACTTGATGAACACTTTTAATCTGACTACATAAGATTTCTTCAGCCCAGGTAATTTTTTTTTTTTTTTTTTTTTTTTTTTTTTTTTACTTTGCTTTTGATAATTCCTTCTGTTTGATTTATTCAGATGTCTTTTGCAGGAATACCAGTTATCCATGTATTGGATGTCCTCTATTGTCTAAACCCACATTCTCTGTTTCTTTGTTATTTCCCCTAAATTCTGGGATACCTTCTCAAGCTTGTGTTATTTACTGCTATGTGACAAACCACCTCAAAACAAAATGGCTTAAAACAATAACCATGGGGCTTCCCTGGTGGCGCAGTGCTTGAGAGTCCGCCTGCCGATGCAGGAGACGCGGGGTCGGGCCCCGTTTCGGGAAGATCCCACATGCCGTGGAGCGGCTGGGCCTGTGAGCCATGGCCGCTGAGCCTGCGCGTCCGGAGCCTGTGCTCCACAAATGGGAGAGGCCACAACAGTGAGAGGCCCGCGGAATGCAAAAAAAAAAAAAAAGAATCTATAGGTCAGGACTTCCCTGGGGGCTCAGTGGTTGAGAGTCCGCCTGCTGATGCAGGGGACGTGGGTTCGTGCCCCGGTCGGGGAAGATCCCACATGCCGTGGAGCGGCTGGGCCTGTGAGCCATGGCCGCTGAGCCTGCGCGTCCGGAGCCTGTGCTCCACAAATGGGAGAGGCCACAACAGTGAGAGGCCCGCGGAATGCAAAAAAAAAAAAAAAAAAAAAAAGAATCTATAGGTCAGCTGGGTGGTTCTGTCCATCTGAGCTGGACTCAGCTAATAGCTTGGTTTGCTCATGTGTCTGTGGTCGGTGGGAGGGATGATAGCCATTGAGTGAGGCTATCTTTAGCGGGAATGGCTTGGTTTTGCCCCATGTGGTCACTCATCCTCCAGCAGGCTAGCCTAGGCACACACTCAGGGCGAAGGCAGAGGGCAGGGTGAGGATCCAGAATGCTCAATCACTTTTCTACCTTCTATATGGGTCAAGTTTGCTGCTGTCTCTTTGTCAAGTCACGCGGCTGAGCCCAAAGTCAAAGTGGAAGGAACTCCAAAGTTATAGGGTAAAGGGCATAGGCAGAGGGAGACTCTAAATTAGGGTCATTAATGTGATCAGTCTACCATATGCTTCATTCATATTACCTATTCAATTTTCTACACAATCAATTCTGGTCTATAGATTATATTTTCCTATTTTGTTTTTAGTTTCCATGTTTTCCCTTTTTATCTCATCCCTGACCCTTTTAATTCATTCTGATGTCTTTTCATCTTCCTCTATTTACTTTTTATGATTTTTCTGTTGTATTTCATATTGGCCATATCTTCCTGTATTCTGTTAAGGACAGCACAGTTTCTGAAAGTTTCTTCTGGTTTTTGGAATTCTCGAAGTCTTCAGTATGCTCCTCCCTTCTCTTTGTTGTGATATATGTTTATAGGCCTCATTTGATATATTTTGAATGAATTCTAAGGCAACATTTATCAATATTTAGAGTATATGGGTTGCCTCTGGCCTCACTCTATTTGAGTGATGATAAAAAAATCCCATCACATGGACCTAGAGATGATCATACTAAATGAAGTAATCCAGACAGACAAAGACAAATATCACATGATATCACTTATATGTGGAATCTAAAAAAAATAATGATACAAATGAACTTACTTACAAAACAAAAACAGACACATAGACATAGAAAATAAACGTATGGTTACCAAAGGGGAAAGGGGGTAGGGATAAATCAGGAGTTTGGAATTAATATATACACACTACTATATATAACATAGATAAATGACAAGGACCTATACTGTATGGCACAGGGAATTATATTCAATATCTTGTAATAACCTATAATGGATAAGAATCTGAAAAAGAATAGATATATATGTATGTATAACTGAATCACTTTGCTGTACACCTGAAACTAACACAACATTGTAAATCAACTATATTCTAATAAAAAAATTGTAGGAACAAAAACAAACAAACAAACAAAAAAGTCCCATCACAGATCCACCTCTGGAGAGGAGGTGGTGAGTCCAGCTCTCAGTCCAAATCTAAGTTTGAGGCCAGTACTCACCAGTGTACTTAGTCTCCCTCTGCCTGATTCTGTAATATTCTAAACAAAGGAAATACAACTGGGGCTGCCCAGCTACCAGGATTCTTCCCAACTACCCATGACAGCAATTCTGTACTTGTGAGGAATATTCTGCACCCCTTCCAGCTGCCACCCGAGAGTTCCTGTCTCTTAATGTGTGTAGACGGATGACAAAGGGGTGTGGGTGGGCTGGAGGTGGGGCAAGGTGATGGCAGCTGTGCTCTGGCAGTCTCAAACCACCCCCCCCGCAAAGAAAAAAACAGTCCCAGCGTGATGGAGACAGCTTTCCCAGTTTCCTGGCCAGGTTACAACTGTAGCACGGCCATGCCCGTGACTGTCTTGCCTTTGGGTTTAGCCCCAGTACAAGGACAGCATCTCACACAATACCTAGGGACTTAGTCTGTAATGTTTGTCATAAGAATGAACCAATAAATGGACCCAAACCTCTGAGCTGTGAGTGGGGTGTAGGTTTTAAAGCATTTCCCACCGTTTTAAGGTAGTGTCTTTTGTAAATTGAGTGGCATGCCGTGAGAAAGTTTGGGTACATGTTTTCAACTCGCCTTCATTTGACTTATAATTAATTAGGAGTAAGTCCTTTGAGAATTCATTGATGTCCATCAGTCTTAGTTTCTGGTGAGGGTATGAAATTTTACCTTTATGGATATTTTAATAAAAGCTTGGGAGGTGATGCTTTCAAGATCTACTTGTCAAATGTTACTTACCAGATTTGGATGAGTAGAATTTTCAATAAGTAAAAAAAAAAAAAAAAAAAAGCACATAATACAAAATTCAAAAAGTAAAAAGGGTATATATACCATGAAACATATTAATCATATCCCAGACCTCCAACTACCTGGTTTCTCTTCCCAGAGTCAGGGAACTGACTCCTGTGAAATTATTTTATGTGTTTCTAGAGATATTCTATACATATGTGAGCATTGTATACACATATTTATACACACACATAGCCACATACTAACCACTTTTTTCCTTTGTGATTTTCGTCTCTTAACAGATCTTAGAGATATTTCCATATATCAGTACATGTATAGATTTATTTAGCTTTCAGCCTTTTTACTGAAATTTTTAAAGTAGATTTTAAATTTTCATCAAATAAATAGTTATACTTGATTTAAAAAGTCAAGTACCACAAAGGGGTTATTACAGATTACAATAGCTCTCCTTGTCACTAATTCCTAATCTTCCTAGAGAAAACCACATTCAACTCTTTTTGTTATTTCTTCATGGATCTATTTCTCATATTTCTAAATATTATATAAAATATTCAAAATCTTGGATTGTGTTTTCCGTTTTAAACATTATCCATTATCTTTTCACCACTCCCACATTTAGATGAGATGAAAGGAGCTAGCGAATGAGTTGGAGGTCAGACCAGTAGGAGAATCAAGAAAGTAATATTAGAAAAGCCGAGAGAAGTGTGGATTTCAGGACCAGAGGGCTCAATGGTGTCAAGGGCCCTAAAGCTGATAAGGAGGTGAGGACCAAGTAATGTCCACTCTATTTGGCTATCAAGTTGTTGACTTATACTTCCAGCTGTAACAGCTTCAAGAGGGCTAGTGATTGTTGTGAAATGAACAGAACTGTTTGAAAGTGGCAAAGGGAACTCATTCTGGGTTGTCTGGACAATGACCTGGGATGGGGAGAGAGGAGGGCACAGGTGAGGACTGAGAGCTTGAATCCCTGAACCCAAGGTCAGCTTCTCACCAGATGTGTAGCTTCCAGGATATTTTATGAACCCTAGTCTCCCCAGGCTGGGTGTCCGGAGTTCCCAGATAACTCCTTAAACAGCAGGCACCCACACTGTCCTTAAGCAACACAGTTTTCCCTCACTTGTCCTCAAAAGAAAGACAGATGGAGGCAGAGAGCCTCACCTGGGATGCAACCCCAATATATCTCTCTATGAGATGACGGAAGGATCAGGAAATCCATGTCTAACATTCTCTTAATTATCCGTGGCCTATGTAAGTTTTCCCAACAACATGTATTTTTTAAATTTCTGCCATGTGATGTAACAGACGTCATCCTGAGCTCTGGTGCATGACCGGAAGAGACCCCGCGAGGACCCTGCCCAGCAGGACAGGACTTCTGGGGAAAGGACAGGAAGTCGGATTTCAGGAGGTTGAGCAGGAATAGGAAAGTAAGAATGTAGAGACAGGAAGTGAAGACTAATCATTCAGGAAATTGGTGGATAATAGGATGGAGAGAATGGGAAAAACGGAAAGAGTAAGAATCTGAAGGATTCAGGAGAAAGTGAAATAAAAACCACAGGTTCTTTTGTCAAATTGCCTGTATGTCTGTTGAAGAAAATGCTTTGTGTGCCTGCTTTACAGTTCGGACCATCAGAACTCAAACCCGTTCAGATTTAAGAATGGACTCCAGGGCCAGCATCAGGAGTGAGGACCTGGACCACCCAGATCCCAAATATGATTTGAAAAATCAGTTATTTAAATCAGAGATAATGGGACTTCCCTGGTGGTGCAGTGGTTAAGAATCCGCCTGCCAATTCAGGGGACACGGGTTCGAGCTCTGGTCCGGGAAGATCCCACGTGCCGCCGAGCAGTGAAGCCCGTGCGCCACAGCTACTGAAGCCCGCGCACCTAGAGCCTGTGCTCCACAGCAAAGAGAAACCACCGCAATGAGAAGCCCACACACGGTAACGAAGAGTAGCCCGCGCTCGCTGCAACTAGAGAAAGCCCGCGTGCAGCAACAAAGACCCAACGCAGACAAAAATAAATAAATTAAATAAATTAAAATTTTTTAAAAAAGAGAGAATAAGAGCTCCTGTCACCTGGGCTGGCATTTGGGTGCTGCTCTTAGGAGCTGTGCATCAAGGGATGTATTCAGCATCTCTAAGCCTCAGTGTCCCTTCTGTAAAATGGGACAGAAGTATGTAAAAATTGTCAGCATAAAATGCAATGTGTACTAGACTTTAATTAAGCTGAAAAAAAAAATTAGAACTTTTATCAATCCCTAGACTTTCCTGACCCTACTTTCCTCATCTGTATAGAAAAGTATAATAAAATCAGCTCTGTCGGGGCTTCCCTGGTGGCACAGTGCTTGAGAATCTGCCTGCTAATGCAGGGGACTCAGGTTCAAGCCCTGGTCTGGGAGGATCCCACATGCCGCGGAGCAACTAGGCACGTGAGCCACAACTACTGAGCCTGCGCGTCTGGAGCCTGTGCTCCGCAACAAGAGAGGCCGCGATAGTGAGAGGCCCGCGCACCGCGATGAAGAGTGGCCCCCGCTTGCCACAACTAGAGAAAGCCCTCGCACAGAAACGAAGACCCAACACAGCAAAAATAAATTAATTAAAAAAAAAAAATCAGCTCTGTCACCACCACCGGATGCAGGAGGATCACACAAGAACCTGTATATTAAAAGGCTCTGCGGTAATCATAGCAACAGCTCACACCTGTATAGTCCTTTATAATTTGCAAAGTGCAACAATATTGTGAAATAATCCTTACCTGTTTTACAGAGGAAAACTGGCTGAGAGCATTTGGGTGTCGTACAGTTCATACTCTGCAGAATCAGAACGGAAACCCAGGTTTTATTACTCCAGATTCTATTATTTTCCCACACTCTAATGCTGCCACCTTATTTGCAAGAAGATTCTTTAATTATTGGGCAATTAACAATAGAAGTTCTTCACAGAGCTCAGTCATTTCAAATTCTATTCTTTCTATTCTTAATTTTATTTATATACTACTTTTCAGGAGCTTGCCTATTGCATTAAGTAGATAATAATAAGTAAATAATGTCAATTACTTATTATTCATTTATTACTTTAATATAGTAAATCATACCACAAAGGCCAAAAAATATGAAGCAATTCTTTTTTTAAAAATAAATTTATTTATTTATTTTTATTTTTGGCTGCGTTGGGTCTTCGTTGCTCTGAGCAGGCTTTCTCTAGTTGCGGTGAGAGGGGGCCACTCTTCGTTGTGGTGTGCGGGCTTCTCATTGCGGTGGCTTCTCTTGTGCACAGGTTCTAGGTGCACAGGCTTCAGTAGTTGTGGCACGTGGGCTCAGTAGTTGTGGCTCGCAGGCTCTAGAATGCAGGCTCAGTAGTTGTGGAGCGCAGGCTTAGTTGTTCCGTGGCATGTGGGATCTTCCCGGACCAGGGCCTGAACCCGTGTCCCCTGCATTGGCAGGAATATTCTTTACCACTGTGCCAGCAGGGAAACCCTGAAGCAATTCTTTAAAGGTGTTTAAGTTAAAACCAGTAAGGAAATTGGGCCTGACATATCATAATCCCTGGTGCCACTGAATACCATTTCTAGTAGTTGGATGATATTTTCAATAAAATGAAGAGCTTGCCTGCATCCTAAGTATTTACTTTTTAAAAAAACATTCCAGCAGGTAACATAATGTTTACATGGCTCTTTGGCCTTAGAATACATCACTGCGGAAGGGGCATAAATCCTCCAACCAGCTCTCTGTGCAGTCCTGTTGCAGAAGACCACACAGACGTTCTACCCAGAGGCCCCACTGGTCTAGATCGTGTCCGGGCCTCAATGCAGTCTCCTTGTGGATTAATGAGGAAAACAGCCAGAAAGCCTAGTACACAGGGTACAAAAGGAAAGACAGCAGATTGGGGCTGAGAGAAAGCAGGGAGAGAGGCAGAGGGAGAAAGCAAAGTCAGAAAACTAGATGCAAAGAAGAAAAAAAGACTTTGTGTGTCCTTGACATTGGCATTGCCCTGAGATGGTTAGGTGCACAGAAAGAGGAAAGGGTGCTAATTAATATTCAGGTTGCAGAAGCCAAAATGGACAGTTTCTAAGAGTAGAGGCAATTAACTGTCTGCACACACAAAAAAGAAGCTAACCAGCCCTTCCTGACTGCCTACAGGTTGCGCTGGTGAGTGGCATGGACTCTGTAGGTCTCAACACTGAAGGGAACCTGCTGGTGGCCAGGCCTGACTTTCCCACATGCCCTGGGGCCTGGGCTGCTTCGCCCACTGGCTGAGGCCACAGTGACATCGGTGACGAGCTGGACCACTCAGCTCATTTCCCAAGAGTAACTAGGTTCACCATCAAGGTTTACGATTCCACTGCACCTCTATATAAAACAAATCCCACATTCATCTACCTTAAAAGTCAGAATTTAGTTTGGAAAAATGGTAGATTAAGGAGGTACAACCTCATTGTAGAAACCGTAAAAAATATTTTGAAAAAAATTCACAATCCCATAAATTCAGAGTAGTTACATTCTTTAAAGAGTAATTTATGTATAACTAGGTTCTAAATTTTCATAATAGACTTATAAAAAGTAACTGTCTGAAACTGCCCCAAGGCTGCCAAGACCTCACCTTCCAGACAGGATTGGAGGATAATGATTCTGTTCTTAAATCTCTATGTACTTTTTTTTAAAGTAATGCTTTTAGTTTAGACTACAGAATTCTAAACAATATTCTGTACAATTAAAAAAATCATAGGCACAGTGGCGAAGTGGTTGAGAGTCCGCCTGCCGATGCAGGGGACACGGGTTCATGCCCCGGTCCAGGAAGATCCCACATGCTGCGGAGCGGCTGGGCCCGTGAGCCATGGCCGCTGAGTCTGCGCGTCCGGAGCCTGTGCTCCACAACGGGAGAGGCCACAACAGTGAGAGGCCCGCGTACCGCAAAAAATAAATAAATAAAAGTCATAAGCTGTTGCATGGGAAAAGAGAAACCTATGAATGTTAAATATGACACGCTCGATTCCAGATTCACTGCTGATTTTTAGTAAATGTACTCTGCATTCTTATGTAGTACTATTTCGCATTCTGCTTTACTCACTCTATCATTTTACGTATCCATAACCCCTAACTCATTTTCTAAGCTGCCATTCCCCCACGCCACTGCGTTTTTAACTTCACACTCCATCGGGTTTGTTCTGGCCATGTCCTTGGACTGCTTAGAATCTTCTCCTGGTTCTCCATTGTCTTTAAAATCAAAGCCAAACTCACAGAACACCTTCTGAGCTGGCCTCTCTGCTTTGTCCCCCTCCCCCTGCACTGGATGCAGAGTATTAATGCAGACTTGATAAGCAGTGCTGAGTTCTCTCCAGGATGGATACCCTGATTAGTACTCCCACAGCCAGAGCTGACAGCCCACAGCCCCTGCCCACACCTGGCACTATCCAGCTTGCTGATTTTGCTGGTCTGACTGGTATAAAATGTTTAGGGATGAGTGATGCTTAATGCTTATGGTTTCCTCCTCTGGTCATTGCTTGCTTACAAACTTTACCATCTTCACTTGGAGCACCCATCATTTTCTTCCTGAGTTGCCTTAGATCCTTGTCAGTTTTAGATATTTCAAAAATCTTCTCAAGGGATTAATCTCCAAGATATGTAAACAGCTCATGCAGCTCAATATCAAAAAAACAAACAACCCAATCAAAAAATGGGCAGAAGACCTAAATAGATGTTTATCCAAAGAAGACATACAGATGGCCAACAAACACATGAAAAAATGCTCAACATCACTAATTATTAGAGAGATGCAAATCAAAACCACAATGAGGTATCACCTCACACCGGTCAGAATGGCCATCATCAAAAAGTCTACAAATAAATGCTGGAGAGGGTGTGGAGAAAAGGGAACCCACACCGTTGGTGGGAATGTAAATCGATACAGCCACTATGGAGAACAGTATGGAGGTTCCTTAGAAGACTAAAAATAGAACTACCATGTGACCCAAAAATCCCACTCCTGGGCATATACCCAGAGAAAACCATAATTCAAAAAGATACAAGCACCCCAATGTTCACTGCAGCATTATTTACAATAACCAGGACACGGAAGCAACCTAAATGTCCATCGACAGATGAATGGATAAAGAAGATGTGGTACATATATACAATGGAATATTACTCAGCCATATAAAACAACGAAGTTGTGCCATTTGCAGACACATAGATGGACCTGGAGACTGTTATACAGAGTGAAGTGTAAGTCAGAAAGAGAAAAACAAATATATTAATGCATATATGTGGAATCTAGAAAAACGGTATAGATGAACTTATTTGCAAAGCAGAAATAGAGACAGACATAGAGAACAAACGTATGGATACCAAGTGGGGGAAGAGGGGGTGGGATGGATTGGCAAATTGGGACTGACATATATACACTACTATGTATAAAATAGATAACTAATGATAATAGACTGTATAGCACAGGGAACGCTACTCAATGCTCTGTGGTGACTTAAATGGGAAGGAAATCCAAGGAAGAGAGGATATATGTATACGTGTGGCTGATTCACTTTGCTGTACAGCAGAAACTAACACTGTAAAGCAAGTATACTCCAATTTTTAAAAAAAAATCTCCTCTTGGACCCGTCAAGACTTAATCCATAGTGTCCTTCACTGAAGAGATATTCCCAATTTTGATGAAAGTAAATTAACATATCTTTTGCTGGAGTCTGTTGTGAGTTTTAATACTCATTCTTCAAGATTATTCTACTACAATCTGCTCCATGAAATTAGTCATCACCTCCTCTAGGATCTTGAAAGACTTTATTTATACTTCCTTTATTTTATCTGCTTTAAGGAATTTCTTGTGATGTTCAGTTTTGCTTCCTGAAGTCTGACCTCCTCAAGGGTAAGGACTGAGTGTTGTTCATCTCTGAATCCCCAGTGCATTCTGACTCATGGTAGTTCCATGTTGGTGGAATGAATAAATGACTCATGGTAGTGGCCGTGTCGTTATCTATGTGGAATTCCAGTAAGTCATTTCCTCTCGCCCCTACAATGCATTAGCAGAGAACCTTCCACTCCCATGGTCTCTTTTGTCCATAGTTACTTGGAATTGGAACTCAGACAGGATGAGTAAAAGACAGCATCAGATGCTGGCCCCAAGATCTCTTGAAGCAGGGCAGCCCTTCGGGGCATGTGTGCTGCTCTTCAAGGAGGGGAGGTTGTCTGCAGGGAGAAGAGAGCAAAAGTCCAAGGGGCCAAGGGGGGGAGATCAGGTTTTCCTTATTTCTTTCCAGGTTTTCTGCTTCTGATCCCTCATGAAGCTTTGGTCATAAGGTACCTCTCTATCCCTTTACTCCGAGAAAGCTCCAGTAAGTATCCCAAAGATACCTAGTCACATGTTTTCTACTTAGTAACAGAATAATTGCAACTTTCACATTTTCATTAGAGGTAATAGTAACTTAATATTATGGCTAAGACATCTTTTTTTTTCAATATTTTATTGGAGTATAATTGCTTTACAATGGTTAGTTTCTGCTGTATAACAAAGTGAATCAGCTATACGTATACACATATCCCCGTATCTCCTCCCTCTTGCGTCTCCCTCCCACCGTCCCTATCCACCCAAAGTGAGAGAGTGGTAAGGCATCTTTTTATTCTTTTAATAGCCATACAAAAGTGAACTCACATTCAACTTGTCTTCCACTGATCTCTTTTTAACTGGCTACACTTTTTGGTCTTTAGTTGGGCACACCATGCTTATTGCATCCAAAATTTTTCACATGAAAGTGGAAAACTCAGATAGCAATTTGGTGTGTTGGTGGAAGGACCCAGTAAAAAGGTAGGAATCAATATCACTCATTTATTTGTGTGTTAATTCTATTTTATATGTTTTTAAAACATAATTAAACCTGAATCAGTCTTCTATGATTTCACGTTTGTAGTAGTTCATACAGTAACTAGGTTGAGTGAATTTTTTTTCTGGCCACGACTTGTGGCTTGTGGGGTCTTAGTTCCCCAACCAGGGATTGAACCCGTGCCCTCAGAAGTGAAAGTGCAGAGTCTTAACCATTGGACCACCAGGGATTTCCCAGGCTGAGTGAATTAAAAAAAATTTTTTTAATTGAAATATAGTTGATTTACAATGTTTTTTGTTTTTTGTTTTTTTATAAATGTATTTTATTTTATTTATTTTTGGCTGCATTGGGTCTTCATTGCTGCGTGGGCTTTCTGTAGTTGCGGCGAGTGGGGGCTACTCTTCGTTGCAGTGTGCGGGTATCTCATTGCAGTGGCTGTTACTCCTTGTTGCGGAGCACAGGCTTTAGGCGCACGGGCTTCAGTAGTTGTGGCTCACTGGCTCTAGAGCACAGGCTCAGTAGCTGTGGCACATGGGCTTAGTTGCTCCGCGGCATGTGGGATCTTCCTGGACCAGGGATTGAACCCGTGTCCCCCTGCGCTGGCAGGCAGATTCTTAACCACTGCATCACCAGGGAAGCCCCATTTACAATGTTTTGTTAGTTTCAGGTGTACAGCAAAGTGATATATATGTATATATGTATATTCTTTTCCATTATAGGTTATTACAAGGTATTGAATTTAGTGCCCTGTGCTATACAGTCAGTCCTTGTTGTCTATCTATTTTATATATAGTAGTGTGTATATGTTAATCCCCAACTCCTAATTTAGCTCTCCCCCCCACCCCCTTTGGTGACATAAGATTGTTTTCTATGTCTGTGAGTCTGTTTCTGTTTTGTAAATACATTCATTTGGATCATCTTTTTAGATTCCACAAATAAGCGATATCATATGATACTTGTCTTTCTCTGTCACTTGTCTTTATACTTCTCTTAGTATGATCATCTCTAGGTCCATTGATGTTGCTGCAAATGGCATTATTTCATTCTGTTTTATGGCTGAGTAATATTCCATTGGGGGGAATGAAAAATATATATATATACACATATACATATATATATCTTCTTTATTCCTCTGTTGATGGACACTTAGGTTGCTTACATGTCTTGGCTATTGTACTGAGTGAATTTTTTATTAAAAAAAATGTTATTGTATAATACAACACAGACACCATACCCCACACTAAACAAATGTATAGCTTAATTAGTAATGATAAGGCAGATACACCCTTGTTATTACCACTCAAGTCAAGAAATAGAAGCTCGCTCCCTCCACCCCATGTGCCCATCACAGTCACAACTCCCTTCAGGTTAAGTTTTAATTATACAAATGACAAAAGGATTAGGTAAGCAATTATGCAAATAATTTTGCAAAGAGAATGTTTACATATATTAATTTTTAGCACTTAATTTAAAAATCTTACTTGCAGTAAAAAAATTTATCATAATATTGGAATAATCACTACTCTATGTAGTTTATTGTGTGGTCTCTCTCCCTGTCTAGATAGATAGGCAGATAGATAGATGGATAGATATGTATATAGCTTTAATATATTATCTTAGACCGATGGACAGACATATATTTTGTTTTAATATCTTATCCTCACTACACCCCTTCCAGGGGTTTATTTAACAAACAATGAAGCTAAAGATCAAAGATAAAGAAATTTGCTCAAGGAATAAAGGTAGAATTGAAATCAAGCAGCTCTAACCCCCTTTCCATGATATCCTGCTATGATAATTCTAAGTGGTTCTTTATTTGTTCATTAAACGGGTTTGCCATAATCTATGCATGTTCTGTTACTGTATGTTACTGAAAGTAAGAAACTCCATTATTTTAAAAATTATATCATACAAATATTTCACTCCTGAGAATGGTCTTTTTTCTTGATTCATCCTAGCAACGCTTTACTTTATTTTTAGCATAAAATAAATAGGCTGGCTCAAAGCGAGTATACAACAATTCTTACGGAACACATATTGTCGGACACTATGCTGAACAGTTAACATTGGGAATTTCACTTAACCCTGAAAATAGTTCTTTGAGGTGGGAGTTATTATCCCCATTTTATAGGTAAGGACACAGAGCGAAGCCAGTAGAAAAAGAGCTGGGATGGAAATCAGGTCTTTCTCGGGCCACAGCTCACGCTGCTAGCCCCTCGGATGCACATCTACCACACACACCTACTGACTTTGTGTTCACTGGGTCACTGATGGTACCTGCACTGTAGGAGTCTTCTTTTTTTAACTTGCATATTCTTGAGTAACTGAACTGAAACTGTAGCAGAAAGAGATACTAAAAAGAAGCAAATGAACCAACCCCACAACCTATATGTGCTCCTAACCCTATGTCTCTTGGCTGTTTTCCTGATTTACAGCGTGTCAGGATAAGTGCTTTGGAGGAAAAGCAAGACTTCATCCAGTCGTCAGTAGAAAGCCTTGGTGGTTGCAGTTCCTGTGACTTACAAAAAGGATACACAGGAGAAGAGGTAGGGGAAGCTTGTGTCATACTTATTAATTACTGTGGATATTTTAAAAAATATCAAAGAGTGCTATGACAGAGTGGCAATGAAAGAATAACTTTTTCAATATGAACTAGAGTTATTTTGAATTTAGTTTGTGCAGCAGCTTATGTAAACCTGCCTGTCACTGTGAAAGCCCTTGTCTTCTTTTGTTTTCAAAGTCATAACTTAAATGACAAACAAATATGTTAAGTGGCTTTTGTGAACTGGCTACAAGCTTTGCATGCCCGGACTTGTCTGGTACAAACTGTACAAAACAGACGTGTGATTTATAAACTATGGGGTAATCAAATGAATACAAAGAAAAGGAAAGAATCCTCTATATTTGAGTATTTGGGAATGATACTCTAAAAATACTGTAAGGAAAACTTGCTGCAATTTGCTTGACTTTTCTTTGATCTCCAAGGGAGTTGAATAAGGTTGATAAATTAGGTGTGCTAATTTATTCCCCAGCAGTAACATCTGCATTATTTTCTACTGGAAACAATGCTTGAACTTCCAAAGCATTCTGTTTCTATGAGAATCATAAGAAGCACAGAGTGACAAGGATCTCAAGAGACAACATAATTCTGGGGGGGTTTTTTGTTTTTTGTTTTGCGGTATGCGGGCCTCTCACTGTTGTGGCCTCTCCTGTTGCAGAGCACAGGCTCCGGACGCGCAGGCTCAGCAGCCATGGCTCACAGGCCCAGCCGCTCCACGGCATGTGGGATCTTCCCAGACCGGGGCACAAACCCGTGTCCCCTGCATCAGCAGGTGGACTCTCAACCACTGCGCCACCAGGGAAGCCCTGGTTTTTAACATTGGGCCTCTCCCCTGATTTCTCTGTGCCCATATTTCCATCTGGAAAAAATGAAGATTATTTTCATTACTTGAAGGATGACACAGAGACCAAAGGGTTCTAGATATCGTGAGATACCTAGCTGCGTGTTCACATGTGGCAGTTTTGTTTGATGCTTGATTCCTGTACTTTATACATTTTCATGAGCTGGCTGCTTTTCCTGGGACTGCAGAGAAAGCTGATGAATACACGCTGTAGTGGCCACAGGAGGCTTTAGGGACTCCATCATTGTCTGATTCTGCTCTTTTGAGCTCTTAAATATAGACATTGATTACACAGTAAAAAGATATTTAACATCACCAAGGATCATTCCATTGTCTTCCCAGGGGATCAGGTAGTATATAATTTAGGATATGAACATCCCTGGGCTAAAGGCAGTCATATTTCCATTTAACAGGTGAACAAACTGAGGCCTGGTGAAGTTAGTGAGCTACGTTCAAATTCAAATACATACCACACAGATAGAAATAGGCTGGAACTCAGGTTTCAAATTCTGTGTTCTATTAACTAAACCATTACCTAGTTCATTTTGTATCTCTATTGGTGCTTTCAAAATTGTCCTGAAACATACAGAAATGAAGAATTGTCTTTGATTGTATTAAATGTGGCTTGATACAAACTAAATCAAAATCAAATCATATTTTAAATTCTTAGGAGAAAGGGCTTCCCTGGTGGCGCAGTGGTTAAGAGTCCGCCTGCCGATGCAGGGGACACGGGTTCGGGCCCTGGTCCAGGAAGATTCCACATGCCACGGAGTGGCTAGGACCGTGAGCCATGGCCACTGAGCCTGCGCGTCCGGAGCCTGTGCTCCACAACGGGAGAGGCCACAACAGTGAGAGGCCCGCGTACCGCAAAAAAAAAAAAAAAAAAAAAAAATTCTTAGGAGAAAGATGAACTAGATCCTTCTGATTGGCCAAAAATCACAAGTTATAATAGAGTTCAAAATGAAATGGATTGTTTTGACCATGAAATGGTTTCCCTCTATTCAGAACTGTTTCAAGCTAAATTTACCCTCAAATAGCTTGAAAAAGCAAACGTCAAGTGTCAGTCAAAGCTGTCAGCTAGCAGAACAGTAAGTGTATGTTTAATACATTCAGCTCGAAGTTCTCCACAACAGTAATTAAGGACTAGTGTTTTTAAAAATCTTGTAACTCTTTTGAAGCATACTTGATTTGCCCGCGTCTTTTTTCCTTTTAATAAACAAAGCATATATTCCACATATAAGTGACATCATATATTTGTCTTTGCCTGACTTACTTCACTTAGTATGATAATCTCTAGATCCATTAGATTTTGCTTAAGAATTATAAATTGTGGGAGATGGTGACTTAAGTAAATTCAAAATGTGATGCTGTGGTAATCTACTAAACCTGAATGTAACAACAGAGAAATTAATTTGTAAAAACCTGCACGTGACTACTCTTTCAAAAGATGGAATTGGTCCACTAAGGACTGTCTGAAACCAACTGGCGAATCTGTAGATTACCTGCAATCCCTTCACAGCCCCAGGCCAGCTTTGTTCCCTTTGGAATTCAAAGAGCTTTGCATTTCCTCGCCTTTACTGTTAGGGTGAATGAGTTTAAGAAATCACAAACCAATTAAAATACTGGTGTAGCAAAACGAATTTGGAAAGGCAAATGTGTAACCACACACACAAAAAAGGTTAATGTTTTGGGATTGTTTGCTTTTTTTGACTTTCCATGCGACCATTTTCATTGGTATGATGAACTGAGATTTAACTACCAATGTTTTTTGAAGAATAATTATATATATATTTAAAACTGTAACACCTTAAAAATATATAGTATACTTACTGTGCTCTGGGATATTTTAAGGAAAATAAATCCATCCTTTTTTTTTTTTTTTTTTTTTTTTTTGGGAGGATTAACATGATACAGCTCACATGGTGAAGAAGTGAGGTCTCCTGCCATCAGCATGTGAGGGAGCCACCTCGGAAGCAGCCCTTCCAGCCTTCGGCTGAAGGTGACCCCACCTGAAGGCTGATTTTTTTTTTTTTTTTTTGCTTTTGGGAGGGTATTAACATGATACAGCTCACATGGTGAAGAAGTGAGGTCTCCTGCCATCAGCATGTGAGGGAGCCACCTCGGAAGCAGCCCTTCCAGCCTTCGGCTGAAGGTGACCCCACCTGAAGGCTGACATACCCACTGCTACCTCGAGAGACCCTGAGCCACCCAGAGACCCTGTTCTCAAATTCTTCAACTGTGAGAAAATAAATGTTTGTTATTGTAAGCCACTAAAAAAATAAACTACTATATGTTGTTGGAGTTTAATCACTATCACAAAGTATACAGGACTTCTAGCAAGGGCTGCAAGGATGGTAGAAACACTATTACTCTCTTGCACTGGGAAAAAATAGAAAACTATTAAGACAGCTTTATTCCATAGGCTTGGCTGCCTTCTTGGATGATTTAATTGATTATTTGTTAAACACCTAGAATTTTTAAAGTATCCACTGTAGTGGATAAAGAAAAAACTTGACAGCAAGCTATACGTGTGTCAGAAACTGCCTTTTTATATACCTGCCTTCATACCTCTCTCTGTTTGCCCCTGGAGACATTTCTTCCCATTTAATCTTTACATTTCTCAGTATTGCAGAAGTTCAAGACTGGAAGAGTCAATCCCGTTGTTCTCTTTTCCTCATTTGTAAAATGGTAACCAAAAGCTCATCTCTCTTCCTACCTCACTGGGATGAGACAGAGCTGACTGTTTTAACAGATACAAAACTGTAGAATCACTCTCTTTATTTAGGGATTCCAATGCATTTAATCATTTTGGTGGGGAAGAGGTGACATTCTCATTGCTAGAGTTTGAACTAAGATGACGGAGAAGGGCAGAATTGGATGTGGTAGCCAAATGAATAGGTGGAGTTTAGTTAATTGCTTACATAATGATTTCAGAGGCCGTAAAGGCTCTCTTATGCCTAAAAATTAAACTTCTCTGTAATGTCTGAAAACTTCATTCCTTTCCAGCTGAAGGCTCTCTCTGTTAAAATGCAGAATAAACACCTTGCTTTATCAGTCATTTATACTTTTGTGGAAGTGTGTTTTAGATTCTTTCTTGGAATAGATTTTGATAGACAGAAGGATATTGGAAACTGTGTGAAGAAGTAGAGAAGAAAGAAGCATAATGTTGTCCAAGACACCTTCAGACACACTGCCTGTTTTTCAGTTTTACCAATGATTGGTGTGATACAAAAAATAGATTCTGGTTGACTAAGAAATTGACTGACAAAACTTTTTCTATAACTTAAAAAAGGAATTTCAAGCTTATAGAAGGTTAAAATAGTACAAAAAGTCCTATATACTCTTTATTCCCACTTGATAAGAGCCCCTACTTGCTCATCATTGTCTTTCCCCAACTGGTCATTCATTATGCCTAGACTTTGCTTAGATTTGAGTTTCCAGCTGCTATCACTTCTCTTTTTTTTTTCCCCCCAAAGAACTTCCTTTAGTATTTCTTTTACAGCAGATCTGCTGATGATAGAGCCTTTCAATTATCGTTTACCTGAAAGTATTTCATTTATCTAAACATATTTGTAACAGCTACTTTGAAGTCCTTGTCTGATAATTCAACATCTGGGTCATCTTGGAGTCAGTTTACATTGACTATTCTTTCTCTTGATGGACCACATTGTCCCATTTCTTCTCTTGACTGTGGATCACATTTTCCTGCTCTTCTCATTCCTGTAATTTTTGATTGTATGTTGGGCATTGTGGATGATACAGTGTTAGAGACTCTAGATTCTTTTACCTTCCTCTGAAAAGCGTTGAGTTTTGTTCTTGCAGGTAATTAATTTGGCAGGATTCAAATTGTATCTCCAATGGTAGGCAACAGCTGAATACCCTGCTTAGTTCTTTCAGCCTTTCAGCTGTTTGTTTTCTGCCAGTCTCCTTAGGGTCTCTCATGTAGATTCGTAATTCAGGGATCAGCCAAGGACTTGGCAGAATTTACATATATATTTTGGGGTGCCCCCTTCTGGGGTTCACTTCTGTGATGTTCCCCCTCACTTTTCAGTCTAGAAGCTCTGAACACTGCCCTATTCCTCAAACCAATTTTACTGTAGCTTTCTCCTTGAGTTCTAGCTATTCTCAACTGGTGGGCTAAGAAATACCTTCAGGCAAAAAACCCATATAAACACAAATTCAGCCAGTGCCGTTCCTTCTTTCAAGTGTCATCTTCTTTCTGGTTTGTCTGCTTATGGTTTCCTTCAGATAGTTGTTTTTATGTTTTGTTCTGAACTCATTATCTGTAAGAGAGTTAGTCTGACACAATTATTCCTCCATTACCAAAAACAGAACCTACACTTTTTAAAAATATACAAAATAAACATCAATTCTGTAAATTGTTGCCAGTAAATTAATTATTTCAGCAAATACCTACCAAATGTTTACTTTGGGCTAGTTACTGTTCTAGTACTGGGCGCTAGAAAGCATTTCAGATATAAGATTTATATTAGCTTGCAGTCAACTTAAACGGGCCTTTTTGTTAAACCTCAAGATAAAATGTTATTCAGAGACACTTGCAATCCCTTCCCCCAAAATGAATATAATAAACATACATTAACTTGTTATGTCATAAATACTTTACATTTATGTGGTGCATTTTTTTTTTCAGATTTCTGAGGCCAAAGGCATTTGCAGTTGAGTTTAATAACATCAATATTGGTTGCAGTTAAAAAGCCCCAACTTTCTTCAGCTAGCTTGCAATTTGTCAAAATATTTTTTTCATACAAATCCCTGGGATGGAGCCACTCTCTTGCAACAGTGACATCTCTGTCATTTCTTGATCTGGAAAATAAGAAACTTTGGAACTAGAAACATCAAAAATAAAAGACGTGAAAAGCACAGTGGTCCTTCAGTATCAAATTTGGTGCTGAACGGCTGCCAATAACCCCAGACAGTGATTGGCTTCCCCTTTGACTTATTACCTTCCTACCTCAGGTGTGGAATGCTGCATAAATGGCTTTAGCTTTTCACTATATCTAAATAAAATAAAGGTCAGCATAGACTCCAGTGCTAAAGGTCACTCATTTATTTTGGGGCGAGAGGTCCAGGATAGAAGAAAGACGACCTGCTGCTGGAAGTTTCCATGTTCTTCCACATCCTTAGCTCTTGGCTTAATTCATCATCCCCACTCTCAAATCCTCAGTCAAGACGTGTCTCGCCCAAAGAGACTGATAGGAGGCTGAAGAGCGACAAAAAGACGGGTGAGAAATGCTTCTTGCTTTGTAGTTTTGTGTGAGTCTGGCTCTGGATTTATTAGGGTGTCAAGTGGGAAACCGTTTAAGACTAAGCTCCAGTCCCTCTTCTATGAGCCTCACTATTTTGCATACAGGTTGGATATAAGCCAGGTGTCCTTTTTAATTCCAGTTCTCCAGCACCTATTCCTATTCTGTCATTAGAATCAAATAGCCTATAGAGGATGACATATGGCTAGCACAGAGTTTGTCCTCCGCAACTGTGTGTTGAATGAATCACCTGGCTCCCTGTAATATGCTTTGGTCCCTTCTCTCTCTCTTTTATAAAACAATAAATCTATTTATTTATTTATTTATTTATTTATTGGCTGCCTTGGGTCTTCGTTGCTGTGTGCAGGCTTTCTCGAGTTGTGGCGAGTGGGGGCTACTCTTCGTGGTGATGCGTGGGCTTCTCATTGCGGTGGCTTCTCTTTTTGCAGAGCACAGGCTCTAGGCGCGTGGGCTTCAGTAGTTGTGGCTCACGGGCTCTAGAGTGCAGGCTCGGTAGTTGTGGCGCATGGGCTTAGTTGCTCCACGGCATGTGGGATCTTTCCGGACCAGGGCTTGAACCCGTGTCCCCTGCATTGGCAGGCGGATTCTTAATCACTGTGCTATCAGGGAATCCCCCTTCTCTCTTTAATTATATTTTCTAAGATACATTTATTCTTTTTAAAAAATTTTTATTTTATATTGGAGTATAGTTGATTTACAATGTTGTATTAGTTTCAGGTGTACAGCAAAGCAGTTCAGTTTTACATAGACATATATCCATTCTTTTACAGATTCTTTTCCCATATGTTATTACAGAACATTGAGTAGAGTTCCCTGTGCGGTACAGTAGGTCCTTGTTGGTTATCTATTTCATATATAGTAGTGTGTATATGTTAAACCCAAACTCCTAACTTATCCTTCCCCCACCCCTTTCCCCTTTGGTAACTGTGTTTGTTTTGTAAATAAATTCACTTGTATAACTTTTTTAGATTCCACATATAAGTGATATATGAAATTTGGTGATTATTTTATATATAGTACTGATACATTTATTCTTAATATCTGACATTATTTTTATTACCATTTTCTCTCTTATTTTTACTCAATACTTAAATATATTTCCGACATTACAGCAATTTCACCCTAAACTCTGCATCTCGTTTTCTGCTGAATCCTATCAGGAGCTCCACCTGAAACGGTGTGGGGTCATTAGCAAGCATCTGTGCCCCTTGGAGCAGCAGGCTGGGCCCAGCTGTGCACCCAGGGAGGCTGCCCCTCCATGCTTACCGCGGAGCATCTTATGCAGTTAAAGAGAGAAATGAGGAAACAGAGAACACAAATGTTACTGACCTGTTTATCAGTCATGCCTTTTTTCTTCCAAAGAAAAGAGTTCCATCGAACCCTTGGTGGATTCAGGGGCAGAAGCAGGACAATCAACTGGTGTCCCTTTGAAGTGTGGCTGCAGGGCATCCCCCGCTTTCCCAGCTCAGCTGTGGAAGCAGAGAAGAAACTTCAAAGGCGGACTTGCTGTTGATCCTGCTGGTGGAGGCGTGACTCCCATCAGCGGGCTTTAGAGAAGAAATGAGGAGGAATCTTCCTCTCTCACTTGCCAGAGTTCCACTCTCACCAAATGATCTGTGAGGTTTTAGTCGTGACTGTCTCTGTCTAGTGGATGCAAATAAAAAACCATCACGTCCATTTCGTTGTAATTGATGTTTATTTAGGTACACTGTACAAATCAGCTGGGACAGCCAGTTTTCGTAATTTGTCCAGATTTGTGCCACACATCAGGGACAGGAGGTAAACCGCCCCCGCTCCTGATTACATGAGAGCAAAGCAAAGTTTAAGAAGACTGTCCCCTTGCTGCTCTGCTATCCCCAGGCCATAACTGTTAACTGTTTACAATCCTTCCGTCCGAGTATTCATTCTACATACAGGCGGTGCGTTCAAACTCATCTGTGAGTTAAGAAAGAATTATTCCATTTGGTCAACAATTCACCTTGTACAATATATATATATTTGAAAAGATTTAAATTTTAAAAGTAAATGCAATTTCCCTGAAATGATTTTATTTGGTCTAAACTTTTTCATTTATATTCTTTACTTCATAATTATAAAGGAAAAGGCAATAATACTCGAAACATTAACTCTAACTCTTAAAATTATAGTTTTGATTCAAAAACGAATTTATGGACAGTTACATGGACAGTTGAACTTCTCTGCCACTATCCCCAACCGGCTTTTATTTAAATAAATATGAAAAACTGGGCAAAAACATTTCAATGTACAGTACAAAAATGATACAAGACATGAGAGTCTGCAGGGAAGCTTATTATACTAAAAAAGCCTAAGAAACCATACAGTTACATTAAAGACTGACGGTCACATGACCCCAAAGCAAGCCGCCGACACCAGTCAGAGGTGCCCATGTATTCTGCAGTGTAGCCCCAGCACGGCCATAAGAAGACTCTTCTGGTGGAAGAAACTCCTGGGAATACAATTAAGGGGAACAAACTCCCGTCACAGAAAATTTCTACAGTTAGCAGGGGGGTGCGCATCACAATTTCACAACGCAGAAAAGATAGTTTACTGTGCAAATTCTGAAGCAGCAAAAACGGTTAATTCGGTTAGAGGTAACAAAGCCATAAGAACACACGTTAGTCCGTCATCCATATTATATTTATCCCAGAACACAAACGAAGAGGAAATTATTCCAATGATTAGATTTTTATTTTTATTTATTTATTTATTTATTTTTTTGGCGCTACGTGGGCCTCTCACTGTTGTGGCCTCTCCCGTTGCGGAGCACAGGCTCTGGGCGCGCAGGCTCAGCAGCCATGGCTCATGGGCCCAGCCGCTCTGCGGCATGTGGGATCTTCCCGGACCAGGGCACGAACCCGAGTCCCCTGCATCGGCAGGCGGACTCTCAACCACTGCACCACCTGGGAAGCCCTAGATTTTTATTTTTTAAGTTGGCAAAAAAGTTCCAAAGTGGCATCAGCTCCAGACTCTTGCTTCCAAAGATGTGTTTTTATTTCCTGATTGTATCCTGAAGGGATCAAAGTCTTCAGAAGGTAAAGTCACCATCTCTGGTGATAGTCTATCTTCCTAGGTACGTGCAGACTCTCTGTGTTCAGGCCTTTTGAGGAATTTCTGATTTGTGGAACAAATGATTTGGAGATGAGGTTTAAAAAAGTAAAACAAAACACACCAAAAAATTGGGGAAAAGTCACACATAAAATGATTTTATGGAGACAGAAGTTTAAAAAAAATGCTGCTCATGATTTGGCAGCACGAGGAGACTGCACTCTTGAACAACGATCATTCCT
>NW_006782864.1:1006995-1023725 GCF_000442215.2 Lipotes vexillifer
CATTTTCTGAGATTTCATTCCAATGAGAGCTGTACGCTGTCAGCCTGGCTCGGTAGCTGCTGATAATCATACTTTCTGGCTATTGAAAAACAAACAAAATAATAAGCAAGAAAAAAGGAGATACGATTAATAAAATCGCAAAATAGTTATGAGCTCACATCATTAAATCACAGTCAAGTCATGATTCTCAGTAAAGAATTAGCTTAGAATTAAACAATTTTTTATTCATTAGAGGAAATTTATTATACTTCATGATCCTCTAATTTCTCAGCAGTGCTGATATTCATTTTCGGATGTTTATTGTCTTGTACATCAGGATTATTCAGAGCATTGAAATATAGGGTAAACACTAATTAAGCTACGAAACTTAAATTAACATTTTGTAATGTCCTTTCTTATTTCCCATCTCCACCTCAAGATAAGTTAATAATAATACTTTTGTCCACATAAGGAATTTGACTATATCTTAAATGAGAAGCCTAAGAGATTTCCTGAACATTGTCTTTAATATAAACGAAGAAAAAACAGACTTGCAATTCTGTGTTCTTTTTGTGCTTCTGAGAAATATTTATTGAAGGTCTTAAACTGAAACTAGAGAGAGTGCAGGGCTAAAGTCTTTGCAAATGTCATTCACTGCTTGGCTTTCAAACCTTCAGTCTCTTCATTAAGTTTTTACCAGCCAAGGAAGAAATACTCTGTTTATATACTCAGGGTGGATCCAGATTATTGTGGCCGAAAGCTTTACAATTTTGGGAGTCCTCTTTAAGGAAAAGAATTTTGTTTGCTATCTCCTCTTGAACTTCCAGACTAAGTCAGGACTAGAAATGCCATCAGCACTAAGAATGATGCAATGTGATGGGACTCTTTATTTTTTAAATAAATTTATTTATTTATTTATTTACTTATGGCTGCATTGAGTCTTCGTTGTTGGGTCTTAGCTGCTGGCCGCGGGCTTTCTCTAGTTGCAGCGAGTGGGGGCTACTCTTTGTTGCAATGTGCCGCCTTCTCACTGCGGTAGCTTCTCTTGTTGTAGAGCTTGGGCTCTAGGCACACGGCTTCAGAAGTTGTAGCACGGGGACTCAGTAGTTGTGGCTCACGGGCTCTAGAGCGCAGGCTCAGTAGTTGTGGTGCATGGGCTTAGTTGCTCTGCAGCATGTGGGATCTTCCCGGACCAGGGCTCGAACCTGTGTCCCCTGCATTGGCAGGCGGATTCTTTTTTTTTTTTTTTTAATTTATTTATTTTTGGCTGCGTTGGGTCTTCGTTGCTGCACAGGCTTTCTCTAGTTGCGGCGAGCGGGGGCTACTCTTCGTTGTGGTGCGCAGGCTTCTCATTGCAGTGGCATCTCTTGTTGTGGAGCACAGGCTCTAGGCATGAGGGCTTCAGTAGTTGTGGCACGTGGGTTCATTAGCTGTGGCTCACGGGCTCCAGAGCGCAGGCTCAGTAGCTGTGGCACACAGGCTTAGCTGCTCTGCGGCATGTGGGATCTTCCCGGACCAGGGCTCAAACCCATGTCCCCTGCATTGGCAGGCAGATTCTTAACCACTGCGCCACCAGGGAAGCCCCCGCCCCCCCCACCCAGGCGGATTCTTAACCACTGTGTCACAAGGGAAGTCCCTGTGATAGGCCTCTTTAAATGTGCAAATACTCACTATTTACAAGAACGATGGCTTCCAAAGATGTCCACATTCTAATCCCCATAATCTGTGAATATGTTACTTTCTGGGGCAGAAGGGACTTTAAAGATGTGTTTAAGGTAAGGACCTTGAGAAGGGGGATTACCCTGGATTATCTGGCCCAACCTGATCACAGGGGCCCTGAAAATCAGAGAACCTTTCCTGGCAGAGTTGAGAGAGAGAAGGAACTATAAAAATGGAAGAATGGTCAGAAAGATGCAGTGCTACTGGCTTTGAGGATGGGCGAATGAAGCCACAAAGCAAGCAACATGGGTGGTTTCTAGAAGCTGGAAAAGGCAAAGAAACAGCTTCTCCTTTAGAGCAACCAGAAAGAAACAGAACTCTGCCAACACCTTGATTTTAGTCAGTGAATCTGCTGTAGGACTTTTAATCTCTAATTGTAAGATCTGTGTTGTGTTAAGCCACTGATTTGTGGTAATACAGCAGCAACAGAAAACTACCATGCCTTACAAACACAGGTGTCCTGATAAATTTCATTTTATGCCATTCTCATCAAAGAAGAAAAAGAGCTGTACGCTGGCTTTATAATTATATATGCTATACTACTGAATATTTTTTGATAGGATCTAACTTCTGATTTTTGTTTGTTTGTTTTTTGTATTTGGCTGTGCCTCCAGCCATGTGGGATCTTAGTTCCCTGACCAGGGATCCAACCTGGGCCTCTGTAGTGAAAACACTGAATCCTAACCACTAGGCCACCAGGGAACTCCCAAAAACTTCTGTTTTGACTAGGCATCAATGAAAACCTAACTCTTTAGTTATAATTTTCTATACAGAGCTTCTGGTTCCCTGTTTCTGTTTTTTAAATACTTAAATTTCCTTAAGGATTTTTTTTTTTTGAGGTGAAATACAAAAACATAAACTTGCCATTTTAACCATTTTTAAGTGTACAGTTCAGGGACATTAACTACATTCACACTGTTGTGCTGCCACCACCAGCACCCTTCTTTTGATCACCCCACACTGACCTTTGTCCTCATTACACAGTAACTCCCCACTCCCTCCCCCACTCCTGGTGACGATTCTGCTTTGTCTCTGTGAATTTGCTACACAGAAGAGAAATCACACAATATTTGTTCTTTTGTGACTGGCTTCTTTCACTTCATAATAAAAATAATTATGAAGCATAATGTCTTCAAGGTGCATCCATGTTGTAGCATGTGTCAGAATTTCCTTCCTCTTGGGACTTCCTGGTGGCACAGTGGTTAAGAATCCACCTGCCAATGCAGGGCACATGGGTTCGAGCTCTGGTCCGGGAAGATCCCACATGCCGCAGAGCAACTAAGCCCGTGTGCCACAACTACTGAGCCTGCACTCCAGAGCCTGCGAGCCACAACTACTGAGCCCACATGCTGCAATTACTGAGCCCGTGCTCCACGACAAGAGATGCCACTGCAATGAGAAGCCTGCGCACCACAACGAAGAGTAGCCCCCGCTGACTGCAACTAGAGAAAGCCCGCGTGCAGCAAAGAAGACTCAATGCAACCAAAAAAAAAAAGAATTTCCTTCCTCTTAAAGGCTGAAAAACATCCTATTCACGTATAGACCACATTCTGTGGATCCATCAGTCAAGGACACTTGGGTTGTTTCCATCTTTTGGCTACTGTGAATAATGCTGCTCTGTAACATTCAGTTTTACTTCTTATTCTGAACTAGTAAAACATGAATGCAAAAGGGACAAAAGAGGAAACAGGGAAGGTGTACCTTCCTCCCACTGATTAGTCCTGCAGCTCCTTTCCCCAAAGGAACTGCTGTTACTACTTCTCAGGATAAAATTTATGCTTAAGAAATTTCTAGAGGTTCTACTTGTGTAAAAAATATATATACGGTTTTTCTACTTTTCACCTGAAATTCCAGTCCACCCGAGACACATACCAGTAACATCTTGCTGATCACTCTTTCTTGCTTCTTTCTATGCGAGCACGCAAACACACAGATCTTTCTTTTAAAAATATCCAATCTTTTCCCTCGAGTCCCACAGTGTTCCCATCAAGGTAATGAATGTTAATAATCTGATGTGTATCTTTCCAAGCCTTCCTCCAGGCTTGTGTAATTATACAGAACATTTTTAGAAACAACCTAATCAAAAAATGGGCAGATGATCTAAATAGACATTTCTCCAAAGAAGACATACAGGCACGTGAAAAGACGCTCAACATTGTTATTTATTAGAGAAACGCAAATCAAAACTACAATGAGGTATCATCTCACACCGGTCAGAATGGCCATCATCAAAAAGTCTATAAATAATAAATGCTGGAGAGGGTGTGGAGAAAAGGGAACCCTCCTACACTGTTGGTGGGAAGGTAAATTGATACAACCACTATGGAAAACAGTATGGAGGTTCCTTAAAAAATTAAAAATAGAGTTACCATATGATCCAGCAATCCCACTCCTGGGCATATATCCAGAGAAAACTAAAATTTGAAAAGATACATGCACCCCAATGTTCATTACAGTGCTGTTTACAGTAGCCAAGACATGGAAGCAACCTAAATGTCCATATACAGATGACTGGATAAGGAAGAGGAGGTACATATATATTTATATATATATATATATATATATATATATATATATATATACAATGAAATATTACTCAGCCATAAGAAAGAATGAAATAATGCCATTTGCAGCAACACGGATGGACCTAGAGATCATTGTACTAAGTGAAGTAAGTCAGAGAGAGAAAGACAAATATCATATGATATCAGTTACATGTGGAATCTTAAAAAGAAAAAGATACAAATGAACTTACTTACAAAACGGAAATAGACCCACAGACATAGAGGACAGACTTGTGGCTGCCAAAGGGGAAAGGAGTTGGGGAGGAATGAATTGGGAGGTTGGGATTAACATATGCATACTACTGTACATAAAGTGGATAACCAACGAGAACCTACTGTATAGCACGGGGAACCATACTCAATATTTTGTGGTGACCTATAGGGAAAGGAATCTGAAAAAGAACATATATATATATTATATATATATATATCTGAATCACTGGGCTGTACACCTGAAACTAATACAACATTGTAAATCAACTATACTTCAATAAAAAAAATTCTATACAACATTTTTATTACACGTAGATAGGGATATTTTGGTCATTTGATTTTAAAGGAGCAGTACCCTAGCATATATATAATTACATCTTGCCTTTTCTCATTTAATGATACACCATGGAAACCACACCTCATTTTTTTAAATGGTGGCATCAAAGGCTGTGGCTTGGATGTACAATTTATCCTGGCTCCTTGCCCTTTAACCTCTGTTTCTTCTCCACCACTTACTCACAGGGTTTAGTACCACAGGACATGTTAATAACCTGGAAGCCGTTCCTATACTGCTATGGCTGCAGTACATAGTAATTTAATTGTCAAGAAGTGACTGCAAACTCTATAAACACAAAATTTCAAACCTGAACTAAAGTAGGTTCAACTCAACGTCCCCTCAGCCAGATCCCCAAAATGCTCTTGGCCACCTCAACGCCATTGCACATGAGGGAAGTGCAAAGGAGGGAAATTAGAGCAGGATGAGACAGGAGCCTCACCGACTGTTAAGGCATCTAATTTCTGCCAAATTTTCAAAACGTGAAACACGTTGCTAGGGCTCTTCTCAGGGCCATGGAAGGGTCCCAAATAAGTGAAGTGTCCTGAAACACTAACTTCATGCAAACTGGGTTTGCTGATACTGTGTTGAGCATCTAAAAAAGGCCCTACGTTTTCATTACCAGCAATTTCTTTCTTAAAAAAAATTTTTTTTTAATTGAAGTATAGTTGATTTACAATGTTGTGTTAGTTTCTGCTGTACAGCAAAGTGACTCAGATATACATACATATATTCTTTTTCATATTCTTTTCCATTATGGTTTATTACAGGATATTGAATATAGTTCCCTGTGTCATTATCAGCTATTTCTGATAAACTTTGCCAACGAGACTCAACCCCAAAGAGTCTATTTTAAATATGCTTACGTATGTAATTAAGCACAGAATATACTTACAAATGGAGTACATTTCCAGTTGCTGTCTTAACCGAATTTTGCTTATTGTGTCATAAAAGTTGGGCTCTGACAGAGTGTCTGTTGGAGGTGGCACACTGAATATCCTCATAATTTTCCTTTTATTTCTAAAACACAAAACCAATGCAGAAAAGAGATTTGTATTCATAGCTGTAGGACTGTAACATTCACACGATCGTAGTAACCAGAAGCTGCATTAAAAGGATGTAAGTGGCCCTGAGTCCATCTTCTATTTTGTCCCCGTGAGATGCTTCCTGGGCTCAAGTATTCTTTCTTTCACTAGAAGTATGAAGTTGTACGTGTACAGTCACAGGGTTATAAGAAAGAAAAGGCAGTAGCTGAACATGCCCACTTCATACAACAAAGCGTCTCCCCTCAATCCCCACAAAAAAGCCCTGTTGTACGGAAAAATGCTCAGACAAAAAAAGTATGATTATTTTTCCCTCCCTCTCATGTCATGCAAATAAAACGTAAGTTATTGCGGGCAGAGAATAAACAGAATGTGAGCAGACCTTAATTTTGGAAAACAATGAATAAATGATTTCTTAAACAGAGTAGCATGGCCTTAGTGGGGTCATCTAGTTAAAATTAACAACAGCCTGTCTCTGCCTTTAAAACAGTGGGGTGGGGAGGAGACGGTGGCTATTTTTAGGGAAAGCTGTTACCTGCCAGTCGCTCCCCCATGCTCTGTGGAGGCCTCCTCTCGCCTGCCCCCCACCCCCGCCCCGCTCCCCCGAGAGTCCAGGCGGCCAGCGGGCCAGCGGCTCAGGGGTCTCAGGGTCAGGAAGGGTGAGCCTGCAGGTCCCGTGGCAAGTGTGGGTCTGAACTGTTCCCCGGGCCGAGCCATCAATTATTCTTGGTTGACTAATTATCCTGAACTGTCTAATGCCTTTGACCTTGGTAGAGGACGCCACGGAGCACATGGCTACCGGCAGGAGCAGCTCAATCCAACTACTGCTGTTTTTCCTCTTCAAAGCACGCCCCTCACCGTGCATTTGTTTTTAACTGTACTTGAAGGAAAGGAGCCAGGGAGTGTGGAAAAGAACAGCTGAATTACGCTACAGCATCTGGAATCACAGCAAGAAATATTTATTGAGGATTTACACCATGTGGCACATCAGGGACACAAAGGTTAAATAAAAGTCCTTGTTCTCAGGGGACTGAGTTTTGAGGGACGGACAGACAAGTAATTGGATCATACCAATATTATGCACAAGAAACAGAAGGGAAGGCTTGAAATTTGCAAAGACAGAATTGCTGAACACATAGGGGTTAGAGTTTGTGCATTTCAGGGACATTGGCCCAAAATATGTGCTCATCCAAGGGTGACAGTGAAGCTAGCTGAATGAGAAAACTGAGCTATATCAGAAATGATAGAATAGGAGTATAGAGCATCTGGTCTGGGTGCCAAGAGCTGCACTTAAATCCCCATCTCTCAGAGCAACTGGGTTTTCCAAGCCAAATCCTGGTGTCCAGTAATGTGAGGGTTGACCCGATTAGACAGTGATTTCATAGCAGGAACAAAAATGCTGATGAAATTATGTTTGTGCATTTAACTTAGATCAAACAAACAAACCTACAAAACTTATAAATGCCTGGGTTCTTATCAACCCTGAGAATCTAAAGCCTTTACCTCTTGGCATACATGAAGAGCCCAAAGCTGACAAGGATCACTACCAGGTACACGTTGGTGGCTTCATTCCAGGCCTCGTGAACGCTGTAATCGATAGAGCCCTCGTCACCCATCACTCCGTAACCGCCAGGCATGGGACTGTAAGGCAGCAAAGAGGGCAGGGTTTCTTTCAGTTAGTGATGGTGTGATGGCTGGACAAGGGCTGGCAAACAGAGGGCCTGCTGGCCAGTTCCAGCCCCCTGCCTGCCTTTCTATGGCCCAGGAGCCAAGAATGGTTTTACATTTCTAAACGGATACATTTTAAGCAGAGCATCTTCCATTTTTGCCTCACAGCCCTCAAAGCCTAAAATGTTTACCATCTGGCCCGTTAAGAAAATGTTGGCCAACCCTGGTCTAGATCACTAAGGCATGGAACACATTTTCGCCTATTTCTGACTTTGAAACATCACAGCTCCTACATGAAGGTTCAAACTCGGGATTTAAAAATCATATTTCTAAAAGGATATGGGTTTAAATGTCACTGCATAGTTTCCAAACTGTAACTATCACCCAGATGAAAGCAACTGAATACTTAAAGCAGAGGTCCACACAACTGGCTGGGATGCTAAGAGACGAGGACAGCGTTAGACTCGTGACAGCAGTCTGGATGAGATGCGCCAGCCAGGACCGTGCTCTTCCACATGCCCCTGACACACCTGGAAAACGAAAATGTCTGGAGCTTTATCTAGTTTTGGCCTCCTGGCCCACTGTGGAAGTTATGGGATAAAAAGTTATTTTGCTATTTATACAGCTGTGACTTCTATTCAAGGAAATGCATTCTTTGGACATTCCCACAGAAAATGAATGGTAACAGCAAGTGTATCAAGTAGCAAGGGAAAGTTTCTTATTTGCATTTGGGAAGTTCACTGAATTTTTCCTTAAAGAGAAAGTTCTGCTCTTGTGTTAAATCTAAACTAGGTAAATCTAAGTAAAATGACCTAATATGTGAAAGAAATTCAGAAGTGTTGCTTTAGATACTCTATCAAAAGGAGAAAAACTGGGCTTCCCTGGTGGCGCAGTGGTTGAGAGTCTGCCTGCCGATACAGGGGACACAGGTTCGTGTCCTGGTCCGGGAAGATCCCACATGCCGCAGAGCGGCTGGGCCTGTGAGCCATGGCTGCTGAGCCTGCGCGTCCAGAGCCTGTGCTCCGCAACGGGAGAGGCCACAACAGTGAGAGGCCCGCGTACCGCAAAAAAAAAAGGAGAAAAACTGAACAAATGACAGGTGATAACTGTACTGTGGTTTCTACTAAGATAGCCATTTTCTAATACCAAGAAAAAAGGTATCTGGAATGTCCAAGAAATTGTTTTGCAATTTTTTCTAGACATCCTACAACAGTAAAGGCATTGCAGAAATTCCTCCTCTGAAATAAATATCTTGCAATCTGTCCTGTGAGCCTCCAAAATGTTTTTGTTTTTTTTTTTAAAAGGAGAGTGATGGTCTCTTTCTTTTTGTTAAATACTTATTTATTTATTTGGTTGCACTGGGTCTTACTTGCGGTAAGTGGGCTCCTTAGTTGCCTCTCCAGGGCTCCTTAGTTGTGGCTCACCGGCCCCTTAGCTGTGGCATGCCAACTCTTAGTTGCAGCATGCATGTGGGATCTAGTTCTCTGACCAGGGATCGAACCCAGGCCCCCTGCACTGGGAGCGCGGAGTCTTATCCACTGTGCCACCAGGGAAGTCCCCAAAAAGTTTCTTTAGTGTAGATTTGGCTCAGTAACTTAATAAGTGTATATTAAGGGCAGAGTCTGTTTTCTTTCTTACAGTTTGCCTCTGCATAAAATGAATGAAATTTCCTTGGGGTCTGCTCCCAGGCCAGGTGGCATGTTGGCCCCATTCTGGCACCTGAAGTCTCTGTCAGACGTTTGCGGACTGTATTAAAGTGAGTATCGTGAATGGCCATTTAACTTAAATTCTAGACACTGAGGGCAAGAATCATTCCTCTGAAACATCTATTGGTGTCTGATGAGCATAAAGATTCGTCTTTTAAAAATTAGCCAAAGAATAATAAAAACAGAACTTAAAACTTTATAGATGCGAGATCTAAATATTAAATCATTAAACATACCCAATTCCTAGATATTAAAGATTGGCTATGGATTTTTGTTTTTTTTTTTTAAGAGAGTGGGAGGCGCAGGGGGATTTGGCATTATTCACAGTTTCAATTCTTATTCCTGAAAATTGAACTCCAGAGTTTCTCTGGATGTAACATTATTCATAGTAAGTAATCAGCCTACTTTAGGAATGGAAACTTTTGGAACATCAGAGACTATAATTGTGTTTACGATTTATGGAATCTAGAATTTTCTAGATTTTCGTTGGTGCCAAAACATAAAATAACGATGACTGTTTTGGGCCATAAGAGATGACTTCAGAGGTCTGGTTTGAGGTGCCGCGGAAGGGCTGGCACGGCCACGCAGTGAAGGTGGCAGGTTTCAGGATTGGGAGTTACTAACAAATTGGAGAAGAAAAGGGGAGCAGACTTAACAATGGCTACTGAAACATTTTGCAGGTGCCCTTTATCTGACACACTATTAAAGTATTTCCTACATGTTTTCTACCACCTGACTGGATCTGAGCCAGATGAATTTCTTGCTTTAGTGTGCCACAAAATTCTGTTCATGTGCCACTCAATAAATGGTGTATTCCTACAGAGCTGTCTTCCTCCTCCTACAAATATGCCAGTTTTTCATTATATTTAGAGAAGGATTCTGAAATTCTGCTGACCAAGAATGGTGAAATTTTACTGTGAATTATACAACTTGATTGGTACGCAATGACACTTCTGTTCTGGGGACACGCACTTTTAGTAGTATAGTTGTGAAAGACTTGCACCAGGGGTAGGCCTTTGGTGCCTGGTCCTCCATCATGACCAATGGCATGCCTTTGTAAGACTGCCACAGACCACAGCTCCCATGTGGCCTGAACTATGACTGGTCCCCACCCAGCTCACCAGTCTAACCAAGTGTACACACACACAGCTGCTGAGCAGCTACTGCACACCTCACAGCCTCCCTCTAAGTCTAAAGCACAATGCCCAGGGGCATTACAGTGGTTTGTTCCTGGGAAGTTAATGGATGTTTCAGCAAGACCACCATGTGCTTGGATTGTCATTCAGGGCTTTTCTGAGAAAACTGCACCTTTTTCACATATTTTTCCTGTAAATTAATGCTTGAGCTATTTCAGTAAGGAGTTGCTAGGATGAGCTGAACATAACTATCCAGAAATAAAGTTGGCAAAATGTGACAACTGGGGCTTGATTTCAGTTTGACAAACTTTTAAGTAGAGAACTAGTACTCTTCTTGAACTCAAGCGGCTGTATCATTTTAAAATTTTTTTCCGTATTTGGGGTTCCCGATGCCGTGTCTAGGTGGTTCAGTTTTGAGGATCACCTGTCATCATGTCTTGAATGGTATCCATTTCGTCTCTTAGAGCTTTGCTATTTTGAAACAAGTTCAGATTGGAGTCACTCACTCAGTTCTACGAGCTCCTTACAACACAACCTATCGTATCAATGTGGTTTTCCCTCAGTCCTCTGAAACGCTAAAGGCTTGGGTTGCTGAAGCGGGAGGGTACAAGGTCACAGGCCTTCAACCAGCAAGACGAAGGCAATTAACATCTGAGAGGCCTGTGCTGGGCAGTCCACATATGCATTTAATTGTTACCATCACCCTGCTGGGAGGCACGAAAGCTCCACCTGGCAGATGACGCGGGGTGGGGGACTGGGTACACAACTCGTCCAAAACCACCGAGGCTAGCGAGTCGCACGCTGGACTCCCAAACGTGGGCGCTTCCGGCCCTGCCCAGACTCGTGAGACCTGCCAGTCCCGGAGAGAGGAGCAGTCTAGCGGGCAATGTAACCCCCACCCCGGCAGGCGGCTGGGGCCGGAGCCGCCAGGGCTCGGCCGCCGCGGGCTGCGCGCGGTGCGATCCTGAAGCGCGCCCGCTCCACACCCCCATCCCCCCATCCTCCCATCCCGGGTGCCCTGCGCTGCGCAGGCGGCGGCCTCCGCCTTTCGATCCGCGATTCTGGAGCTGCGGGCCGCACTGTTCCCTCCAGCCTGGGGCGCGGCGGCAGAGGAGCTGGGACTGCCGGGCGCGGGGCTAGGGGGGCCCTCGGGCTCCCTTCCCTCCCTCTCACCCTCCCCCCGCATGGAGGGGCGGGGCGGGGCGGGGCGACTCACGCCGCTCGCTCTGCAGGCGGCACGCGGCCCGGCTGCTCTGCTCCGCGCTCTTTCCCCGGCAGTCGCTGCCGGACGCGCGGAGCCGGTTACCGCACGGACCGGACGACCTCTGCTTCGTCATTTCCTGCCGGCCCGGCGGCTTCCGGATGGAACGAGGAGCCAGGTCTTTCCCCCCCCCGCCCCCCTCTCAGTGTGCGAACCGGAGGGACGCCGCTACGGCCCCGGTGCCGCCCCCCGGGCGCGTGAGTGCAGCCCGGCTCCCTTCCCCGGCCTCGCGGCGCGGCGCTGGCCCCGCCCCCGGCCCCTCCCCGCGACCCCGGGCGGCGACCCAGGTGGTGGGTCCGGCCGCCGCCGCCTGGAGTCCACGTGGGTCTGGGCGTGCCGCGTCCGAGCGCGCGGGGAGAGGGGACGGGTCCTCCCGAGAGCGCGAGCAGCTTCCAGCCCCATCTCGGCGTGCCCGGGCGGCGTCTCGGCGTGGGAGGTGGGAGTGTGCATTGGCCCCGGGTCGAGATTAAGCTGGAAACGCGAAGATTTTCCTTTTTCGTAATGAGGGCATAGGGTTATTTTTAATATTTGCTTAGGAAAGCACGTGCTCTCACTGGTTTTGCATTTTCCCTGTTATAATAAATGATGCGTGGCCGAGACTATTGAAGTGTTCTAAAAACTGGATGTGCCCAGGATGCTGTATGTAGTCTTGTCAGTTTAAGTGACTTTTGGATATTAAAAATTTTTGTAAGGACTTGCAAAATTCTAGCATGAGAGAGGTAATGAATTTATGCAGGATTTCAGCATGAGTATTGAAGTAATCAGATTTCAGTGGTTGGCACAGCCTTGCACATAAATGGCCACTTGTCCACGTGCTTGAGATCTTAACTATTCATTTTGAGCGAGTTCTCTAGGATCAGCTGACTGCTGATTGTAATTCATACTAGGCCATGTAGAGGTTGTATCCTTAATTGATAAGCAGAGATTAGAGGTAACGTTTAACATCCTACCCCTTAGCCAGTTTTCTCTGCTGCTTTGTGAATCATTCTGTTAAAATTAAGCTCACCTCTGTCTGGATGAAGAGCATTGCTTGGTACATAACATAAAAGCTTTATTTCTAGTAGTAACATATTCGTTTATATATATTATATATACATAATCATGTGCATAAATTTGTAACTGTTTAGTATGATTACAGAGTTGGAAAATTAGGAACGATAATAATGTGCAATGTTGAGTACTGATTGCTTGCCAGGCCTTTGCCAAATGGTCTACATGCTTTATCTCATTTAATCTTCCGGATAACTTTTTGCATAAACATAGGTTGCTTAGAAATACTTGAGTACACGAGTTTGATTTGAACGTGTCCAAATGCGGAATATGTACATTAATTGCTTCTGTTTCTGTTTTTTGTAAAATAAGGGTGTGGGCAATATAAAATGACTCATAGAGTAATTTAATGTGTTTTTCAAGTTGGAAGAAGGCTTTGCATTTGCACAGAACTGCAATTAGTCCCTTTATTGGGGTATTCAGTAGTTTCCAAAGCCCTCTGTCTCTTTATCAGAGTTCCCATTACATGTCATTGTCACCCAATGAACAGGCTATGCTTGGATGTTGGATAAAAGTAAATGTTGGGAAAGCCTTAATGGTCCCTTCTGAAAGGTGCCCTTTTTCCATATATAGTTTCTAAGCAACATTCCTAAATAAGGGTTAATGAATGACAGTCAAACAGGAACGTGATGTTCCAGTACCAAACCAAGGAAATAAAAAACTGGGTTGGCTGTTACTTTGTTGATGGGTCTAACTTCCATGGATATGTAAATGTTGAGAATGTTAAGTAAGCTACATTGTAGGGGTTCTACCTTACTTTTCAGTTTGCCTTTACATGTCTTAAACATATTTGAGTCCAGTACTTTGTGCATGAAGAAGTTAAGTTTTTGACTGGATTTAATTGAGTAGTTTTGACTTCCTTAATCAAGAAGTTTATTCTGTGTTTCCAAAGGTACAGTGTAATAATTTATGTAGGCGTAACAATGACGAGAATGATGGTGGGATCCAGCAGTTTGCATCTTGGGAGAGTAGGATTGGGTGAGAGGCAGAGGATGAGCGAAGCACTTGGAAGTGTGTCATATTTGTGATTAGAGCGTAATGGACTTAATGCATCTTCAGATAGTGGTCCATCATCGGAGAAGAAAGGAGTGAGAATGCTTTGCCAGTCGGTATTTATAAGAGGGTTCCTTTACCTGAAGGCGTTCTTTCTAGGAGGAGATGAGTGGACGGATGTAGGAAGAAAAAGATGCATGTGTTAACACTTCCACCCATTGTGACTAACTGATTCCTGCCAACACATGCATCTTCAGGCGCTTTTCTAGTAGATATTTGATATCTGTGGGCAGCCACTAGTAGAAGAAGAAGGGAAAAGGGTGGGAGGAGACAAAGCACAGGGCTTTAATGAATAGGCTTTCATTTGGGCAAGATTGAGCAGCTGGGCCTCTGCAGCCTCTATTACGAAAACTGTTCCAGTAATACTGTGTGTGTCTGTAAATCTCTTATATGTTATTTGTATCCAGAAATATGGAGAATATCTCTTTAATGTGCTTCATAAACAATGGAAGATATTTAGAATACAGTACATGAAAAGTTATTAATTTCTGTATGTTTGCCATTGTTGGAAGCCAGAGTGACTGTAATGCCAGCATTGGCTCCTGTTCACGAGACATTTAAGGGATGTTGTGTTTCATCGGGTTGGAGGACAGGCCCTTCTTCCTTACTTCAGAACTTGGCTCTCACGTGGAGTGAGTGCCCTGTTAGGTCCCAGGGTGCAGGGGCTGTTTCTGGGTCCCTCATGGCCGTATTCCAAGAGCCAAGGACAGAGGCTGGCCTATGGAAGGTGTGCAGTAAATATCTGTGGAATGAGCAGATATGCTGGAATCCTCTCTCTGTTCCCACCTGTCGTGGTAATCCAAGTCACCTCTAGGGGCAGGGCCACTGCAGGCTTGCCCTCTCCAGAGTCCCAGCTCACAGTGAGCCCTTTGAATGGTAGCTGTTTAAACCACATACTTTGGCATTTAATCTTTTATGGCTTTATATTGTTGCATGAGCGTTTCCTGTGTTTTGTTTCCCCACCCAAAATACAGGCTACTCGAGGGCAGGGAATACATGTTTACACAGGTCTGTGTTTGAGAACTTCCTTGTTCATCCAGTATAATAATTTGTACCTAGTAGGTTTATTTTTACCTATTGAGTGAATATTAGGTGCCGTGGGGGAACATCAGAAATATTCAAAATGTGGTCCCAGTCCTCGAGTAGGTAGTATTTCAGTTGGGCAAACATCGTGTACACACGTGGAACAATAAGAGAATTTGCAGTTACAGAAAGCAAATAATGATAGCTAACGTTGATGTAGTGCTTAAAATGTGCTTTTACGTGTAAACGTATTCGCCTCTCACAACAGTCCTTTGACGTAGGTACAGTTATAATCCCACTTTTCACATGAGGAAACTGAGGCACAGGGAGGTAATTAAGTCACCTGCCCGAGACCACAGTGTGAGTAGTAAGCAGGGAGGTGGCATATGAACCCAGGCAGCCTGGCTCTTGAATCAGTGTGGGTTCTCTGGGGAGTTTTACTTTATCAAAGACAGAAAAGAGAGCTAAAAGTTGACCCTAATTTCTCAGCTGTAAAGGAAGCTCTTTAAAAATTTCAAAGTAGTATACATGGTGGCAATGACTTTGAGCTGCAAAAACAATGCTGGATTTTCCAGGCAGAGGAGGTTGATAAGAAATGGTTGAGGGGACTGTATTTTGAAATGACTGAAGGCAAGAGGAGAAAAACCAAATTTTGAACCTCAAAGCTGAGGGAGACTAGGACTCTTGGTAGGTGTTGAATTCTAGGACAGTGATTCACCAGGACAAAGGGCAGTGACTGTTTAAGGTACTAATTCAGTGTCAAATAACTCATGTGAAAGAACTCTTCTTTTTTAAACACTTTTAAACCCCTAGTGAATGTAATTTAACAGGATGGGAGCATTACTAAAGGCTTCCGGTGCCCATCTGTCGGTTTGCCTTGTCCTTTTGTGAAATCTTGACCCACTTTTTCAGCTTGTCTTGGACAGTAGAACACACTCTTGGGGCCCGGAGGCCTCTTCCAACCAAGTAATATTCATTTGGTGGAAAAAAACTTAACGGCGCTATTGGTTTGGTGACAAACCTGGAGTGAGGTCACTTTGAAGCCATGTGGACTTGGATGAGGGCCTGCAAACAAAATCCAGCAAGATGAAGGAAAGTGGTGTACTCTGAAAGCCCAGTTTTGTATCCCTTTAGTCGGGAACTGACAATATTATTTTGGGGGTGTTGGGCACCAACAGAGCCCATTGAATCCACATGACTCGGCCGATAGGGGAGCACACACGTCACCATACCCGCTGTCCAGGAATCAGAGGAGGAGGTGCCCTGGAGTGAAGCCTGGGCCACAGCCCCGGTTAGCAGCTCTGCAGGTACGGTGTTCTGCGTGACATGTCGCTTCTGCTGGGGAGGGGGGTGTGACCTTTGTCTTGGGGGCAGCTTTATAATTTGGGTAAGAAATGGCATGTTGCTGCTATCATTTTAACATCAGCTCATGTTTTGGGATGGCCTGTCAGAGCAGCAGCTTATGACTATGAATATCATCCTGCAGTTGTGTCCTATTTAAATATCTGAGGATATAGTTGGGACAATTTGGGCTAAAAATAATCTCCATTGAAGTGTTTATCCAATTGGCACGTTAGCCTTAATCTTAGTTTTGGCATCTTCTCTGAACGGGGGATTTTTAGGGAAGGAGAAAATGACACAGTGATTCATTTGTCTTAAACCTGTCAAGCTGGAGTAGTGGCATCCCTACTGCCCTGTTTTATGACTCTTAGGGCTGTAGAGCTGCATCCGGAACGTGACCTAGTGTGGTGGTTCTTTAAGTATGACTGTAGACAGAATGACCCAGGGTTCGTTATACAGTAACAGGAGCAGATGCCTTAGCCTAATCCCAGAGGTTAGAGCTCTTTAGAGCTGGAGCTGGGCAGGCATCTGTATTTTAAGCCATCCTCAGGTGACCCTAGTACCCATCTCCCCATGTAAGAAGAACCAGCCCTGTATTTTAGAGTTGTTTTTTTTTTTTTTTTTTTTTTTTTTTTTTTTT
>NW_006782864.1:1023890-1042475 GCF_000442215.2 Lipotes vexillifer
TGTGGGATCTTCCCGGACCAGGGCACGAACCCGTGTCCCCTGCATCGGCAGGCGGACTCTCAACCACTGCACCACCAGGGAAGCCCCAGCCCTGTATTTTATAGATGAGAAAATCAGGGAAAAGTCATATGGCTTGCTTACAGCTGGTTCAGTGGTGTCAAGATTTTATCACCAGATAATATGCAATTTCAGAATTTTATGGCTAGAAGAAATTTCCAGGTCATCAGTTCTGTAGCTCACTTTATAGCTCAGTATAAATCATGCTTGTTCATACCATTTCCAAATAAGATATGAACGCAGAGAAATAGTGTTTTCTCAAAGCCCATCTTCTATCCTGGCCATGGTAAACATCAAAACGTCAGTCACCAGAATTTCTTTACAATTTTAATGGCTATTTTTTGTTAATTTCAGGAACAGTCAATTATTTGCAGTGTTTTTTATTGTATAACCTGTGATGCCCTATAAAATTTTTTTGAAAATATATTTAAAGTTGAAGTGAAGGATTGAAATTTTTTATCTGAGTTACTTATTTTTCAGTCTTAGTGAAAATATAACACTGTGTGAGAATTTTCAGTACTTTATTAGAGTTTTTTTGTTTTTAAAATCTGATTGATTTTTAGCTTTTTTTTTTTTCTTTTTTTCAAGGCATCTTACCTTGGAAACAGCACAGCTTGGCTTCCGTGTCATCGCTGAGTTCAGAGAATCCTAGTTTCACCGTGTCCTCAGTAGAGACCAGAGAACCAGGTTTGTTCCTTCAAGAAGTGTCCCAGTGCCTTGGAATTCAGCAGCTGTTTCCAGAAGTAAATAATCATGCCAGATGCCTGTGAATGGACTGTATGGCCAGGTGACCCGTTACGATATTCATGGAAGAATGGTTTAAAAGAAAAAAAAAAAACTGAAGAAAAGGCAAATTTCAAGAATTGGCCCAATGCCATTTAGGATTTTTGAGCAGCTGAAAGAAGATAGTTCTGTAAATATGAGCAACAAGACTGTAGCGCATTTCTTTACATGTTTCTTACATTGTCTTTGTTAACCCATTGCTTTTGTGTATCACATTTGAGTTATTTTTCCCTTGCTGCTAAAGCTGGTAATCTGCTTACTATCAGAGTTTCAGTCTGTGTGGACAGAGAAATAGTAGATACAGTAGGAGAAATGGGAGCTTATAATAGGATGTTGGCCCTCAGAAATTGACTTTCACTGAAGAATTCCTCAAGGCGCGTTGAGAAACTGCTTCTTCCCAGTGATTGTTCAGAGCTTTGCAGCTTTGGGTTCATCTTCCTTTATCTTCCTCTCAGCCTCTGTGTGTGCCTGCTTTTTTTCTTGCACCGTTTTTTGGACTGAAAATCTGATGACTATATTTTTTCAACTTAAAAATAAGAGTTATACGAATTACAGCTTCATAAATAGACCTTTGGTACGGTAGCCCTTGGTTATTTCCTAGGATTAAGAGTAGAATAATTTCCCTTCTTTTTCAGAATAGCTCTTCCTTATTGTTTTTATGTTCTTGTTAAGTGTTTTGTTTTCTTCTGTTGTTTCTAGATGGAAATGAAGGATGATCTCTGTGTTGTTTTCAGTTATGTAGGAGTCCAGAATAAGGTGGGTGGTAGAAATTTGTAGGAAATTTGCATCTTTTCACTGTTATTCTTTTAACTTTGTGTTAAGCTTCCATCAGACTTTTTTTTTTTTTTTTTTTTTTTTTTTAGCAGTATTGATGTAAATGTCACCTTCTTACTCTGCCCTTTCTTTTTTAGGGCAGTAGTAAGAAGCAGGGATTTCTCCAAATACTGATAAGCACAGAGAGAGAAAAAGTGAGAGAGAGAGAAAGCTTTTGTGATTAGTAAATGAAGGAGTTGGTCACTAAGGTCATTGATGTGTATGTGTCAGTGTGAAAATTAGTTTGTGGAACAATAAATGCTGGAGAGGGTGTGGAGAAAAGGGAACCCTCTTGCACTGTTGGTGGGAATGTAAATTGATACAGCCACTGTAGAGAACAGTATGGAGGTTCCTTAAAAAACTACAAATAGAACTACCATATGACCCAGCAATCCCACTCCTGGGCATATACCCTGAGAATAACCATAATTCAAAAAGAGTCTGTACCAAAATGTTCATTGCAGCTCTATTTACAATAGCCAGGAGATGGAAACAACTTAAGTGTCCATCATCGGATGAATGGATAAAGAAGATGTGGCACATATATACAATGGAATATTACTCAGCCATAAAAAGAAACGAAATTGAGTTATTTGTAGTGAGGTGGATGGACCTAGAGTCTGTCATACAGAGTGAAGTAAGTCAGAAAGAGAAAAACAAATACCGTATGCCAACACATATATATGGAATCTAAAAAATAAAGGTTATGAAGAACCTAGGCACAGGACAGGAATAAAGACGCAGACATAGAGGATGGACTTGAGGACACAGGGAGGGGGAAGGGTAAGCTGGGATGAAGTGAGAGAGTGGCATGGACATATATACACTACCAAATGTAAAATAAATAGCTAGTGGGAAGCAGCCGCATAGCACAGGGAGATCAGCTCGGTGCTTCGTGACCACCTAGAGGGGTGGGATAGGGAGGGTGGGAGGGAGACGCAAGAGGGAGGAGATATGGGGATATATGTATATGTATAGCTGATCACTTTGTTATGAAGCAAGAAACTAACACACCATTGTAAAGCAATTATACTCCAATAAAGATGTTAAAAAATAATAATAATACAGGAGGGAGGAGATAGGTATGGATGAAACAAGTTGACAGGAAAAAAAAAAGAAAGAGAATTAGTTTGTGGGTTAGAGCTAAGATGGTTAACTGACGTAAGTAAATTTTATTGTTTTCAGCTCTTCTTAGTTTTGCTACTAAGTCAGTTGACCTCATCAATACTTTTCTCCTCTGGAGACTGTGGAAACCATTGTTCTCAATCAAGTTTTACCCAGCAGAGAGAAACAGAAACAAAAGAACAGGTTTAAAAATTTAATTTAATATAGTGAAATTCCAGAAACCATTTGTCTTTTTTTAATATATCCTTTCCCAGAGGTTTCTTTTACTTTATCCTTTTTTTTGCCTTTCTACCCTACCTATTTATCACCTGGTCTCACTTTTACATTTTTCCTCACTTGTCCAGAATTTCTTGTTTGGTGTCTTTGCATTTTGCCTCCTTCCTTCCTTTTTCTATGACTCAGTCTCCCATTAAAAATGCTGTCTGTTCCTCGGGCATGCCTCCTTACGTGCCGGCCCCGCCGTTCTTTCTTGACCCCTCTGGTAATTTAGTTCCTGTCCTCTCACCCCTGCCTGGTTCCTCCTCGCCTCTGCTCACTTCTGTCGCCTCCCGTTGGTGACGACCTCTCTTCCACCACCTCCATCTGCTTCTGTCTGTAGAGTTCACTGATCTGTCACGGCTTTCATCGAGCTCTGATTCCTGCTCAGCCCTACATTTATGCTGTTTTCTTCCTGTACCTTTTGTGCATTTGCTCCGTGAGCTCTTTTTCTATTTTCCTTGTCCCTGGGTGGCAGGTATTACTAGATGCATTTGTTGTCTGTATTTGCATAGAACACAGGTCCTTGCTGTGTATTTCCTGGGTAGCCAGGATGAATCAATTATTATTAACTTTTCTTGGAACATGGAGCGTCCTGTGTTTTCTGCTTCTAAGAATTAGGTTGGTATTCTAGAAGACTAATATTACTTTAAAGAGAGGAGAGTCATATGATTTTAACATTTTTAACTCTTTATTCAAGAGTTCATGCCATTTCACTTCACTGCCTTGTCTTGAAAAATTAAAGAAGACAGACATCCAAAGCAGGTTTGGGTGTAGGGGCGGGTGGAGGATGAGAAGAGAAAGATAAATACCATAAAAGGACTCGCAATCAATTTTTATAACTGGACGGAAAACGGAAACCACAAACCGCAGGCTCTAAGATTTAGTAGGTAAAAGGTCCCCTAAAAGAATAAAAAGTATCAGTAATTCTGTTAACTCATCTGAGTACTAAGTCATCTGTATTTTTATATGTTCCTTGAAGTTCCAGGACTTTAAGAACAAAACAGAAACTTAATCTTGTAAATATTCATTTTATTTTGAGAGACTTGATGTCTCCTTAAGTATTAACCTGTGTCATTTTGTAATTATACCGTACCAGTCTCCAAATGTCATGAATAACCAACCCTGTTAGTTTCTTGTGTGGGAAAGCGTATAAATTGTGTGGTCTTGCCCCTCTGGACTCTGGAGTCATGCTGTAATGAAAAGGTAGCTTTTTGGCAAAATCTTAACGTTCTGCTGTTGATGGTTTACATTGTCGTATATTTTTCCTTCATTCTTGCATGCACTGTGAGTGTCGTGCTGTCCTGTAATTTCGTTTTGTCCAGTGAAGTACTGGAGGTGGACTAATGTGAGTGCAGATGCAGCTTTATTAAACGTGAAAAAGAAAAACCCTATATACCACATAATGTAGTGTCTAAATGCTGTATGGTAAGAACAGCCCTACAGATTCAAGCTGATCATGTTGAATCTCCCTTCTGCCTGCATCTGCCCTCCTTGAGGTAGTGGTTGGCAGGTATCTTGAAGCTGGTTCTGTAATGTTCACCACCCGTGAGCAGCTAGCAGAATCAACATCAGAACCGCTGTTAAGTACTAACAAGAAATGCATGCAGATGTGCTAAATACAGGACTGTGTTCTGGGATTACAGAGATGAGCAAGGTGTGAGCCGTTCTCTCTGGAAGCTCATCGTTGAGTAGGGAATGTTGATAAGTGAACGACTGCAATACAGTAGGGCAGATGCAAAAATATACGTAAGTAGCTGCTGTCATAGGAAGAGATTAATTGGGAGAGTCAGAAAGTAGAGGTCAAAAACCTCAAAAAGTCAGATATAATGTGTAGATAATGGGGGATGTGCGTGTGTGTGTATTGCGATTATGAAGTAATTGCTCGTCTCTCCTTATTACCTGTGTGAACTGGGCAAGTTACTGAAAGCACTCAGGCTCAGTGTCTTCACTTTGAAATGGTGATAATTGTCTAGTAATGTTACACGGATTCAATGAGGTAATATATACGAGGTGCCAGTATGGTCCATTATTCAGTTATCGTTTAAAAATTGGAGAAGGAAACACCCGGTAGAGAACATGGCAGATGAACATACTCTTATTATGTAGATAATGTTGCTGCCCCACATGCTTGGAATTCCCATTTCAAATTTGGTTTTATAGTTTTTAGGAAAACTTAACCTTACTAAAAACCTTGTAGTCAATCCCCTCTTTTTTTTTAACCAAAAGAAGTTTATTTCACTTAGTCTACTTGCCAGGTGTAGTTCTCAGTGACGGTGATTTCTTCCCATACATCACATCCATTCTCAAATTTAAAATTTGCTATAGTTAAGCATATTTGACAGAAGTATGCCACAGGTTTTAAAGTGTTTATCTAGAATGACATCACTGGGCTAGGTCTCTGTAACAACTGCTCTCAGGAAAATTAGAGTAAGATTTATTGAATACAGACACTTTGGAGTGTGTTATAAAATCAGTCTTTGTAGAGTTGTAATCACAACACTGGGTTATATATACGAACCTAAATTTAGTTCCTGGATTATATCTATGTTTTTGTTATTTTAAAAGCTGTTTAAATTAACTTCTTTTAACAGAACTAAACTGAACAGTCTGCATTTTCTAGTGTAGTAGAAAAAGTTGGCACAATGATTTAATATTATTTTGCTTATATTATGGTTGATTAATTTCTTTAAAATCTGGGTCTATGTCCTAGACCATAGGATAAACCAGGCCGGGTAAACTTTCCACTTCAAACAAATGATTCTTCTTTTCTGGGTTGTTGAGTCTTGTTATAAAAGTCCACTAATTCATAGCATGATTAGACATGTCTATTCTGTCGTGATTTTGTGTATTATAAGTGTTGTATTTGGGGTAATTTTTAAATATCAGTATTGGGATAGAACTACCAGCCCAGAATTTTGATCAAAATATATGTCTTGTCTAAAGCATCTTTAAAGTTCCTTATTTACAGTCAAGGGATTTAAATCAGTTTAGTTTGCATTTTATGGCTCGTGTTCATTTGTATTGATGTTACATTCATTTCCATAGCAAGGGAGACTTGGTGCATTAATATTCCAAAGTTTAGTTTAAGCTGGCTGTGATTAGACAAGTGGCTTTCACTTGTTTTCTCTGGCAAATTCTCCACAGCAGTCCTCTGGGCATGTTAACACGTTTAATCACCTTAATGAATGTCTAGGTAGCAGAGGGCTTTGGGACATCACAGCAGATGGGGTAGAATGAGCTGAGGTGTTGGTTTTGTCGTTCAGTGCTCCATATTGTATACTTTGAGAAACGAAATTTTTTTCTGATAGTGTTTTATTTTTTCTTGGATTTTTGTATATTATTATTATTGATAACAACAACAGTTACCATTATGGAGCCTCAGTAGGGCCAGGCTCTTGACATACATCGAACTCTTTGCTACTAGTCAGGTAATTTTCTAATAAAATTTGAGGTTATGAAATACATTTATGTATTATGTGCAATATGTGTTTATATTGATAAGTAAATAGGCAGATAAATGTTAGGGCAGTTCTGCAGATGCATAGGTTTGTGGTGAGCGTTACATCTCCCCACTGTGAAAGTGAGGATGTTGAGGGAGGTTTTTGAGCTGCCCAAGGTCACACAGACAGTAAATGGTGAAACCAGGATTGTACTCCAGGTCTGATGAAATCCCATGCTTTCAATCACTTTTCTGTTCTGCCTTTAAAATATTTCCCCTTGAAAAAGTAAAGTTTAGCTGTTTTATAAATGCATCTTATTTTGAGCTAAGGTGGTGTCTATTAATTCTATGCCAACAGCTACTTTTTCCCAAAAATAAAACAACTGAGTTCTTGACGGTGGGAGTAATGAGGCTTAGTGTTAAAAGTAACCAATGCTTAGTGGAAAAACAAAACCAAATACTATGGAAAAGTATAAAGGAGGTGGTGAAAATCACTAGGTATGTGGTTTGATGTATGGTTGGTCTTCCAGACTTTTTGGTGTATAAATATATATATATTTTTAAAGCAAAAATAGATTCATAACATGCATGTTGTTTAGTAATTCTTCTTTCATTTATTATATATTGGCCATCATTCCACAGCATTATAAGTTTACATCTTCATGAAAATTTTTCTTTTTCATTTTTTAAAAATAATCCTTTTATTTTAGAACAGTTTTGGGTTTATGGAAAATTGCAGAGCTGGCGCCAAGAGTTCCCTGTTTCCCTGATCATTAACATCTTACCTTAGTGTGGTGTGTTTGTCAGAACTAATGAGCCAGTATTGATACATCGTTATTAACCGAAGTTCATGCTTCCTCAGATTTCCTTAGCTTTTTTACCTCCTGTCTTTTTGTGTTCCAGGATCTCGTCCAGGATTCCATACCTCAGTCCTCAGGTCTCCTTCGGCTCTCCGTGCCTGTGACAGTTTCTTATAGATTTTTCTTGTTTTTTATGACTTGGACAGTTTGGGGGCATACTGGTCAGGTGTTGTAGGGTGCCCCTCAACTGGGGCTTGGCAGATGTTCTTCTCATGGTTCGACTGGGGTTGTGTGTTTGGGGGAGAGAGACCCCTGGGGCCAAGAGCCGTTTTCATCCCATCGTTTCGAAGGGTGCCTGCTGTCTGTGTGACGTTGACCTTGGTATCCTGACTGAGGTGGTGCTTGTCAGGTGTCTGTACTGCAAAGTTACTCTCTCTTTCTCCCCTTCGCATCTGTGCTCGTGGGAAGAAGGCAGCACCCATGTCAGGAGTCGGGGCCATGCTCCACCTCTTTGGGGCAGGGCAGGGGACCTACCTACAGTGTTTGGAATTCTGCAGCACAGGAGCATTGTCTGTTCTCCCCAGGTATTCATTTATCCAGTCGTTTACTTATATCAGTGTAGACCAGTGGGTATTTATACTTGTGTTATAATCTGACACAACACTGCTGTGTGGCTCAAATTGTTCCAGCTTTGGCCATCTGGAGAGCTTTCAGCTGGTTCCTGTCTCCCTTTGCCATACCCTGTTATTGTGGGTTAATGTCTTCCTTTTTTTACATAGCTGCTTGGTATTCCATTGTAAGAGCACACCATAATATATTTAATCCCTCTTTAATGATAATTTAGGTATCAGATTTCTCACCATTGTAAACAAGACGGTGATAAGCATTCTTCAAAAACTGTATTTATGAAAATATTCTTTGATCATTCAGGAAAAGTTGCAGTGTTAAAAGGACTGCCCATTTTACATTTTAGGTGTCCCTGACTCTTTCTTAAGGATATTTAAGCAGATTTCTGAGGAGTGAGCATTTCTACCTGACCTGGGAAAACAGTGGCGTGTTTATCACTGTAGTTGCCTCCCTTCTTTTTGCTTTTTTTCATGTGATCAGGGCTGGTGGTGCAGGTGGCACCAGTGGTCCCAAAAGCTGCTTTGAGAATTAATCTCCATGTCCCTGTCACCCAGCTTTATCTGTCAGCTTGTGTCCAATCTTGTTTAAAACTGCCACCCACTACACCCCCCACTTATTATTTGCATTGAATTTATGGATGGAGTGATAAAGGGCAGAAAGTTTCCTTTTGCTTTTTCTAAGCCATACTGAAGCCAACCTTAACTGTATTATTTTATTTAAAACTATTTTATTGCAAATAAATATTCATCCTGCTAGCCCCTGTTGTTCATTGTATGAGGATTCTGGTTTTATTCTAACCTCATTCAGACTATCCTGCCTGGCATTTGATGAGATTGCAAGCTTTCCCTTTTCTTTCCTGAATAGGCTTTGTGACAGTCAATCAGCTTTATTTCCCCCATCTCGAGTGCCTTATTTGTATTATTTCCGAATTTTGGCTCCCTGTTTCCATTCAGCGAGCACCTTTTAAAGAGGAGAAATCAATGTTACGCTTCTTCTCATTTCTAAGCAAAAGTTTAAAAGATAAATAAAAAATAACCACAGTTTCAAATACATCTCTGGTCAAGTGCATTCAGTTATCCAGGGCTGATGTGTATTGTGGATTTAAGTTCTTGGAAGACACACTGTCCAGCAGGTATGCTGTGGGCATATTTAAGATTTTACATCTGTAGTATTTCACCTACTCTACCTATATTAAGCTACTTTTTAAACCCTTCTTGATACAATAATCATCCTCTTTTCTTTGAGATGGTCTTAACTTTGACATCATTGCTACTTGCCAGCTGTGTGACCTTGATTGAATTTCTTACCTTTCCGTTTACTCATCTGAAAAGTGAGGCTGTTTAGCAGCCACCACCTCACTGGACTGAGTGTTGAGTTGAATGAGATCAGCTGTAGTGCCTGATGTGTGATAAATGCTCAGTAAATATTATTCGTCATCTTTTCCTCTCCAGCCATCTGGTATATCTCCCCTTACTTGTTTATACCTTCACTTAGATGAAGAAAAACGGTTTATTGTAAGTAAGTCACCACCTTCATGTTTCCCTCAAACTTGTTTTAAACTTTTCATTTTGAAATGGTTACAGATTCACAGGAAGTTGTAAAAATACAGAGTTCCCGTGTATCCTTCACCCAGTTTCCCCCAGAGGCAACTAGTACCAGAGCAAAAGCAGAAAATAGACCTTGGTACAATTCACAGAGCTTATTCAGATTTCTCCAGTTTTACATGCACTGTGTGTGTGTGTGTGTGTGTGTGTGTGTGTGTGTGTGACTGTGTGTGGGTGTGTATGTATATGTGGTGTGTGTGTGAGACTGTATGTATATGTGGTGTGTGTGACTATGTGTGGGTGTGTGTATATGATGTGTGTGTGACTATGTGGGTGTGTATGTATATGTGTGACTGTGGGTGTGTATGTATATGTGTGTGTGAGACTGTGTGTGTGTGTGGGTGTGTATATGTGGTGTGTGTGTGTGACTGTGGGTGTGTATGTATATGTGGTGTGTGTGTGACTGGGTGTGTGTATATGTGTGTGTGTGACTGTGGGTGTGTATGTATATGTGGTGTGTGAGACTGTGGGTGTGTGTGTGGGTGTGTATGTATATGTGGTATGTGTGTGTGACTATGTGGCGGTGTGTATATGTGGTGTGTGTGTGACTGTGGGTGTGTATGTATATGTGGTGTGTGTGGGTGTGACTGTGTGGGTGTGTATGTATATGTGGTATCTGTGTGTGGCTGTGTGTGACTGGGTGTGTATGTATATGTGGTGTGTGTGTGACTATGTGTGGGTGTGTATGTATATGTGGTGTGTGTGTGTATGTATATGTGGTATGTGTGTGTGACTATATCTGGGGGGGTGACTGTGGGTGTGTATGTATATGTGGGGTGTGTGTGTGACTGTGAGTGTGTATGTATATGGTGTGTGTGTGACTGTGTGGGTGTGGGTGTGACTGTGAGTGTGTATGTATATGGTGTGTGTGTGACTGTGTGGGTGTGGGTGTGACTGTGTGTGTATATGTGGGGTGTGGGTATGTGTGACTGTGGGTGTGTATGTATATGTGGTGTGGGTGGATGTGTGACTGTGTAGGTGTGTATGTATATGTGGGGTGTGTGTGTGTGACTGTGGTGTGTATGTGGGGTGTGTGGCTGTGGGTGTGTGACTGGGTGTGTGTGTATATGTGGGGTGTGTGTGTGACTGTGGGTGGGTGTGTATATGTGGGGTGTGGGTGTGTGACTGTGTGTGTGTATATGTGGTGTGTGTGTGACTGTGTGGGTGTGTGACTGGGTGGTTGTGTATATGTGGGTGTGTGTGTGTGACTGTGTGTGTATATGTGGGGTGTGTGTGTGTGACTGGGTATGTATGTATATGTGGTGTGTGTGTGTGACTGTGTGGGTGTGTATGTATATGTGGTGTGTGTGTGACTATGTGGGTGTGTATGTGTGTGACTATGTGGGTGTGTGTATATGTGTGTGTGTAACTGTGGCTGTGTGTATATATGTGGGGTGTGTGTGAGACTGTGTGTGGGTGTGTATATGTGGTGTGTGTGTGACTATGTGTGGGTGTGTGTATATGTGTGTGTGTGTAACTATGTGTGGCTGTGTGTGTATATGTGGGGTGTGTGTGTGTGACTGTGGGTGTGTATGTATATGTGGGGGGTGTGTGTGTGTGACTATGTGGGTGTGTATGTATATGTTGTGTGTGTGTGTGTGACTGTATGAGTGTGTATGTACATGTGGTGTGTGGGTATGTGTGACTGTGTGGGTATGTATGTATATGTGGGGTGTGTGTGTGTGTGTGTATGTGTGTGCAGTTCTATCGTGTGTAGACCTGTGTAACCACCACCACAACCAGGACACCCAACTGACCCATCAACTCAAGGCTTCTGCTTGCTACCTCTTTATAACCTTCCCTCTACCCACCAACCCTTGGTAACCACTAACGTGTTCTCCAGCTTTATAATTTCGTCATTTTGAGACTCATATATAAATGGAATCATGCAGCCTGTGACCTTTTGAGATTGGCTTTTAACTCGGCATAATGCCCCAGAGATCCCTTCACACTTTTGCGTGTATCAATAGTTTGCTCCCTTTTATTGCTGAGTACTGGCATGGTATGGATGTATCACAGTTTAACCTTTTGTCTTTTGGAAGGATATTTGGGTGGTTTCCAGTTTGGGGCTGTTACAGATAAAGCTGTCGTGAGCATTTGTATACAGGTGTTTTGTGTGGACCTGAGTTTTCATTTCACTAGGATAAATGCTTAGGAGTGCAATTCCTGGATCAAAACTCCTTTGATGGACCGTTGTAAGCTTCTTTGAAAATATATGCTAATGCCATCCACACTTGTAGATATATATATATAAAGGCAATTATTTGTTAATACCAGCCATTATAAATCATATAAATAATATACATTGTCCTTTGTTTTAAACTATCTTTCTGTATAAATTGTGGCATGCGTCCAAAGTATAGAATTCTGTCTTTTTTGTACTGTAATGTAATATGTACTAAATAAATATTTCATTTTGTTAATGAATCCCCTTTCATACTTTATTAAAAATTTTCTTGGACATATAATTATTCTCAGATACTAAATTTGAATGGGGGAGATAGTTCATGCAATGATTTTTCTTTTTATCAATTTTCTATGATGTGGTAGAGCTGAATTTTCAAAAATACTTAGATTAGCGCAAAAAACCAGGAAGTCCATTAATTGACTAATGTCTGGCAAAATTTCAGATAATCGGTAGAATAGTGCTGGCACTTTTGCTTTCCAACATAATGTTTGGCATCCTAAGATGTTTCATAAAATCATTGTCTCCAAAGTTTATAATAAATGATAAGTTATTATCCAGGTGAAGCTACAAATACTCTTTTGACATGTGAAGGGTCCTTAATTGTGGTAGCCATGGATTTACGTAACTTTATTTAATTTGGGCATCAAAAGTCCACATAAGGACGATATGAATTATAGATGGTGGACAGGGTCAGCTGGTTGATCGGTTTTGGCTTTCCCAAATGTAGCCTTAAAATAACCGATAAAGAAAAAGCTCTTTGTAAAAGATTGGGAGAAAGGAAGGAAGAGGATAAACTGTAAAAAGCAGTGGTTCTTAACTCTGTCTGAATTATCTAGTTAGCTTTAAAAATGAAACAAGTACCTACACCCAGGCCAGTTAACTTAGACTCTCTGGAAGTGGTGCCCAGGCACTGGTATTTTTAAAAAATGCTTCCAGGTAATTCTGATGTTTAGCCAAGGTTGAGAACCCCTGAACCAACAGGAATGGCATCTCTGCTCATATGTCTTCACCTTAGAATTTGCTAGTGTTTGTGCTTCATGCATCCATCTCCTGCGTATTGGACTAATGTGGATTCCGCATACCTTTTATTTACGGCTCTGCTGAGGTGCGTATTTTCGTAAGGGGGAAAATAATCACACTTGTGAATTGTGGACACATTTAATCTACAAAACAGAGCTTTACTCTGTATTACAGAAGAGTGCCTGTGACATGGAATCAAGTACCCCAAACAGTGAAAAACTCAGAATCACTGAAAAGTCAAAAAGGAAGTTAGATTTTGTCCAAGGTATACTGTGGGTGGGAACCTTTGGGAGAAATTAGGCGTTTAGAAAACCTGCCTGGGACTTCACTGGCGGTCCAGTGGTTAAGACTCCACGCTTCCATTGCCCGGGGCACGGGTTCAATCCCTGGTCCAGGAACTAAAATCCTGCATGCCGTGGGGTGCAGCCAAAGAAAAAGAAAGCCTGCCTGGAGTGTTGGGATGAGAGAGCTGAGTCTATTTATAGATTCTATTGTCAGCTTTATTTAGTTTCTTTTCTTTTAAAAATTTTTTACTTTGCAAAAGCAGCATTTGCTTGTAACAAGTGAAAGTATACAAGGATGAACAAAGAAAAAAAGAATTCATCCCCCACCCATGTTCACAGATGTGAATTCTTCCACACCTTTTCCTGTATTCAGAAAAGTATGTCTAAGGATGTAAGGTTTGTCGGGTTTTTTTGCTTTTTAAGTAGGATCATACTCAATATATTATTCTGAAGCTTGCTTTTCCTCCTTAATATGTCATGGATATCTCTCCAGGTCAATAGATCAGCTCTAACTCTTGTTTCCAAAAAATGAATTAAAATTTTCAATATACCATAATTTACTCAACCATTTCCCTGCAGATGGATATTCAGGATGTTCCTCCCCACACACTTTTTTTTTTGTCACTACAAACAGTGATGCAACACGCATCTTTGTATATATAACTTTAGGTGCTTGTGCTTGTGTGTCTAAAGTATTCTTAAAACCTGTGGTTTGGTTTTGGGCAGATTTCTTAGTTTCTGGATATCTTCTCTGATAGAATTAGTGAGTTAAGGTCAGTTGAATTCCAGTTAATTGGCTTCTTCTGGGTATTAAGTTGGGCATGAGATAGGAGAATCAATTATTTTAGAAATGGATCTGAATGAATTCTAGTGACTGTAGGTGTTTTTCATAGGTCCTAGAATTCCTAAGGTTTCACCTTAAACAGGCCAGTGGATGGGCTTCATGGAGGTCCAAGAATCATTTGATATTGATTGCAAAACTGTGTACATTTTATGGCTTTCATCAGATTTTCAACAGGGCTGTTGCCTCAAGGAAGGCTGACATCAACCTAGGAGAGATGCCTAATACCACACACAGCAGACGGGATTCAGAATAATCTGAATAGGTTGTGGTAATGTTCTAAAACCAGCAAGATGAAGCAGCCTCAGGAGGAGCCGTCTGCAGGAGTTGAGAACTGCCCCACGTGCATCTGAGACGAAAACGAGCTCTGAGTTTATTTGGCCACAGGCTTCTGTGAGCCTCTCTGTGATGCGGCTGCTGAAAATAGACGTTAGACCACACCTGGTGAATGTGTTTACTCCTGTGACCCATGCTTAGGTGAGACTTTAGCAGGGGAGGGAGACCGGTGGTGGGCTGATAAATGAAGTCGCAGGAGGGACCACCGGAGGAGGAGTTGGGTTGTCGGAGCAGAAGGAGAGGGTGTTGAAGAGCGACATGCATTAGGGACTGGCAGGACCGGAAGGTGGTGTGGAGAGCTTGTGTGTGTGGACGCACAAGTGCTCAGTAAATATCTGAAGGAGTGACATCACAAGGCAAAGGATTGTGACCTGCTCTGAGCTCTGGTGAGAGTTCTCCAGTGATGGAGTGGGTGCCCTGGAGAGTAATGACTTCAAGCCTATGATGGGGGGACCAGGACAGGGGCTGTAGAAGGAATTCCTGCTCTAAGTGAAAGGTTGTACCATAGGACTTCAAAACCCTTTTAATTGGATTGTCATATTTCTTCTCTCAGGTGCTTAAATTCCAAAACAGGAGAAAATTCTAGGATAATATTGTAGGCTCTTTTAAAGTACTTTTATAGAGGGGATGGTTTTAACTCAAAGGCTACATGATTGCCAGTACAGGTGTTTGAAAGGTGCTGAAATGTTGAAATATAACAGGTTTTTATCTGAAACTTGCGGCGCATAAGTTATTCCACTGTTAAACGTGAAGTAACTGGTCTAGGCCTGTGGTGTGTAGTTTAAGACTTTATTTTTGTTTCTTTAGAGAGGAGAAAAGCCACATTCTTTTCATGCTGCAAAAAGAGAGTAAAGAAGGAAATTTCACCACTTCCTGGCTTCGTTGTGGCCTCCGGAAACATAGGACACTATCTTCATTAGACTAATTGTTCTGAATCCTGACTCAGATGATAATAACACTGCCTGGAATTTGTGTCTTGCTTGTTGTCTGCCCAGGCCTGCATCCAAGTCTGCATACTGCCCTGTGCAGATGTAGCTCTGATATTTCACTTGGGTGAGACACAGATATCTCTTATTGCCCCTCAGTAACTGAAACAATATAAAAATCCTTTAGGTTGTGGAAATGGATAAACACTGTCAAGTTTTTTGTTTTTTTTTAATTATAAAGCTTTAAAAAAAAAAAGAAAAACCCTGTATCTCACACTAGTGGTCTTAGAACAGATTGGGGGCTGCTGCCACTTCCGACCATGGGTTCCTTTCCTTTTTATGGCACCAGAGAGGTTTAGGTTTCCACCACTTGCTGGCTCTGGGACCTGATCTCCCAAGTCTGTTTCCTTGTAGAGGGAAGGTAACGATAGCACTTACACCCCAAGAGAAGCACTTAGCACGGTGCCTGGCTCATGGAGAGGACTCCCTAAACATTCTACTGCTATGTCTTTTGCTGTCCCCTCTTGAGCTCCTTTCTATTCTTTTCCTGATGTAGCAGATAGTGCCACTGACATGTCTTATACTATCTGGAACACAGCATGTCTAAAATGAATTTGTGTGTTCCCTCCCCTCCCCCTTCCTCCTCTCATCCTAAATCTACTTCTGCTCTGTCCTGTCTCTTCTCCACCCTGCAGAGGTGCCGGGGGCACCGCAGGCTCTGGAGGATTGAATTCCGGCTCCACCACTTAATGCCGCACGACCTTGGACAAGTGCCTTAATGTCTCTAAATCTCAGTTTCTTCAGTGATCAACCTGATTGCAATCTGTCTTCTAGAATTGGGAAGATTCCCTGAGAGGAGTACACGTTAAGTGCTTAGTGTCGTTCCTGACACTTAAGTAAGTGCACAAATACATGTTTATCACTAACAATTCTAAAGCTAGAAGTGGTGGTGTCAGCCTGAATCCCTCTTCCTTCCCCTCACCTGGGAGTCATCAGTGCTATTGATTCTACCTCAGAAGTCTCTCTCTCCTCTTTCTATTCACTGCTTTTAGGTCAAGGTTTCTTCACTTGAGTCCACTGCTCAAAGAGGTTCATAATCCCCTGAAATTATGTGTTTATTTTTTGACATAGGTGCATTTTTCTTGAGGAGAATGCATCTAACCTTTATCATTGACTTTCACACAGGTCAGTGACCCAGGAAAGGTTACCACTAACTACTGGCTTAGACTCTTAACTCTCGACTGTATTCGGTAACCTGCCCATTGACATTCCTCCCCTGGTCTCTGTGCCTCTGATCTACTCTTCACACTGTTGCCCAGTTATTTATTTATTTTTTTAGTGTTCTTACACCCCCATCCTGTACATACAGTTGTGTTGACTCCCTGTTACCTGTAGTGGCTGTTCTCACCCCAGCCACATAACAGAGTCACATGGGAAGACTGTTAAAAAACACCAATGCCCAATCCCCATCCTGGACCAATTAATTGATACTAACAAATACCAGACATCAATATTTTGTTTTAAAGCTTCCCAGGAGATTTTAATGTGTAGCCCGAGTTGAGAGCCTCAGGGCTACAAGACAGTGGACCATCGAGTTAGCATGGCACATAGAGACCTCAGCAGTCGACTTTTTCAGCCTAATCTTCTGCCTCTTCCCCCATTCACATCCTGTCACTTACACTCTGGGCAAATAGTTTTTGCTATTCTCAGAACATGCTCCGAGCTTTTGCCTGGACTGATCGCTCTGCCTCAAATGCCTTTCGCTCTTTCTCTGCCTGGTCGTTTCCGTCGCAGACCCTCCCCAAGTCCCAAAGACAGTTGCAACCCTCCTTTTGTGCAGACTTCTATTATAGGCCTTACACTGTATTACAATTATTTGTGTCTGTCTTCCGTACCACACTGAACTCCTAGAAGGTAAGATCCTTATTTATTTCACCTTTCTCGTGCTTGGTACCAGCTTAACAAGTTCCCTGAAAGTCTGATGAATAAGTAAATGAGAGGGGAAAGCAGCCGACTCTGGAGAATCAGAAAGTCCATGGGGTTGGAGAGTGTAAGTAAATATGCTGTACCAGATGTGGTGAGGAAGGCTCGGCAGAAGTTCATCCTCTACTGTTGATTTTTTGTACTTTTATAAAAAGGAAAGATCGAAGTATATGAGTTTCTCACCTGGGACTAGGAAAGTCGAGACCAGCTTTGACAATAGCTCCAGACGTTGTTGAGCGTACAGTCATGTCATGTTTGGCTCCTGAGATGGTACAGCGGTTTCTGAATGGGAGATGAAGAATCAGCCACTCCGATGATGGCAGCTGTTTATTTTGCCCAGTGGATTACCCTAACTTAGTTACTGATTTAAAGATACCCTTATATGGACGGTTCTCCAGACATTATATGTTTCTAATTTTGATCTCATCTCTGACCCTTAAGTTTTAGCTGCCGTCTTCTCTTGGCTGTTGTTAATACTTTTTTTCTCAGTGTGTCTCAGAATTGTCCAACACATTCTAAAGAATCATAACTTAAATGTGATTGATTCCTCCTTTTCTTCAGTGCCCAGGATTAAATTTTGAAAGAGATTACTTTAGTGAATGATCTCAGAGAGATTCTTTTGGATATTGTTTGGGGTTTTATCTTAATTATTTTCCCTGTACACTGGCCTACCACTACACTCTTAGGAGAGGATATGGCTTATTTAACACCTTTACACAAAGAACAGTAAGTACTAGTTTGACATCATGATTTGCATGTTTTTCTGATAGGCTGTGTATGAACAACTAGAATACCCTTTGTCTAACTGGCTGTTTATTATCCTATAATCCAATATCATATCTTAGAGTTGAATAATAACAAGAATTTTCTTATTCAAAATCAAAGTGTTAGTTGGAATTGATTAATATGCTACTCTTTGACATGTCCATAATCTTATTTGAAAAGAGGGTTTTTTTTTACTTTTTAAAATTGAAGTATCATTGTACAGTGTTTTATAAGTCACAGGTCTACAATGTAGTGATTCACAATTTTTAAAGGTTATGCTTCATTTATAGTTATTATAAAATATTGGCTGTATTCCCCATGTTAAGTCTTAAAGAAATCTGGATTTATCAAGAACTCCTCCTTTCAGTGTAGTTGACATGAAAAGATCTTAATTAGTGAAACTAAAAAGAATAATTTTTAGTTATTTTTTAGGAATATGTTTTTAAAAACAGATCTGACTCAAAGAACTGGGAAATGCACCCTTTCCTGGCAATTAGAGAGACAGGAAGAGAATGTCAAGAAAAAGAAGAAACCGAGTCTTACAGTGTGAGCGCTAAGGTCTAAAATGGATAATTGTTTCCTGTTTCACAGTCTACAATCAACCCCAATACCCCAGTACCGTTTTTTTTTTTTTTTTTTTTAACATCTTTCGAGGGCCTCTCCCCGTTGTGGCCTTTCCCGTTGTGGAGCACAGGCTCCAGACGCGCAGGCTCAGCGGCCATGGCTCACGGGCCCC
>NW_006782864.1:1042976-1061275 GCF_000442215.2 Lipotes vexillifer
CTTTTTTTTTTTTTTTTTAACATCTTTATTGGGGTATAATTGCTTTACAATGGTGTGTTAGTTTCTGCTTTATAACAGAGTGAGTCAGTTATACATATATATATGTTCCCATATCTCTTCCCCCCAGTACCGTTTGTCCACGCTTCTTTTTGTGAACCAGGGTCTGTGTAAAGGAGCTGGTCTCTGTGTTTCTGAGGATGGCCTCTAGGATTATTATAATTTCTGGGCTATTACAGTTTTAAGAGCTGAGTTGTTAATCCTTCTGTTTTTTTGTTTATTGCTAATATTCTGAAAAATGAGCCCTCACTGGAGCACTTTTTAAAATGAAATATACAGTACTTAAGAGATAGAATCGTACATTTATCTCAAGAGACTAGGCTCTGTCCCCCTATTGAAACCAGCCACCTACTGGATTCTTGTAGCCAAGTGAAGTTAGAATCTCTTAGGAATATTTCAGCTCTTCTAATTTGAGGTTGATTTTGAACTGCTTACCCCCGAAGTGACCACTTCTCAGTGTGTCTGGTTGAGAACAGTCCACATCCATTTACAAAAAACCTGTTAAAAGTTAGAAAGCAAATCCTTGATTTCCCAACTGTTTTGGTAAACTGGTACCAAGTGTCGTGTTTTCCCACACACTTAGGCATCTTACGAATGCTCGGCGACTTGAGAATGGAACACAGGAGCCATGAGAACTTACTTGAAATTATTATTAGTAAAACTGGCAGCCTTGGGCTGCTATTACGAGGGTCCTTTCAGCTTTACCCTGCAAGTTTCCTGTAAAAACCCAGAGCCCCAAAGTAGATTCTCTACTATGTACAGGTGGTTCAAACAGGAATTCCCCTCCATCATTATTTTACATAGGTAAAATAAATATATTTTAAAAAAATCCATGCCAAGTACTGTTCTGAGTGTTGTATGTCCATTGACTCATTTTTACAACAGTCTGTTAACTTGCCTATGGTTGCTAAGCTAGTAGGTAGTGAAGTTGGGATTCGAATGAACCTAGCAGCACAACTCTATTAAAGAGCTCACCTACAGCCCTCTTTCAGTCCTTACCCTGAAAAGAGATTGTAGGAGCTGTTGAAGTTGGCTTAATTGCTTGTGAAACAGCGTGGCTGAAATAACAGAAATGAATACTGAGTGCTAATGTGCCAGAAGGTTTTGGAGGTTAATAGCTTGTTGTCTGATTCTTAATAGTTTTCCTATAATTGGATGGAGTCAACTGAGAAGTGGGCATTTACGATTAGCAGTTCAACATAACTTGTTAATTCACATTCTGTTCACCAGTGTGGAATTGACAATACAGTTTGATCTGTGGTGGGTGAAATTTTTACTGCTGCGTTATCTATGAAAAAGAAGTTTTGAAACAAATAGTGTAAGATTGCAGGAAATTTTTACTTATTTCAACACGGCAGAATATTTTCAAGTACTTTTAGCAGTATTTTTTTTTTTAGTATAATCTGTATTTTCATCTTAAAAACAGAGGGAACTCAGTTTAATATTTGTTAATAGGTTCAAGTAATAAAACTGCATTTAAAAGTGTTCTCAGTTTGGATATATAACTACTTGAAGCCAAATTAGACTAGAATTAGTAAGATTTCATTAACCTACCTTTTGAATCATGTGGCCTTGTCTACTTTTTTCCGCCTGAAATCTCAAATTACAGTACATTTAAGGTTTCTTGTTTTAGATTAGCTTGAATACTAATAATTTATAGAGGTTTCGGTTGTACTTAATGAGCCTATGCTTATTTTTCCAATGAAGGTACATTTATTACATGAGACATTAGTACAGCTTTGTTTGAATCTGGCAGCCATGCTGTGTCTGTCTAGCAGTTTAAACCTAGCATCTCATGTGCACAACAGTTGCCCCAAGAGAGAAGGGGAGGGACAGTCTGATCTTCTGAGTGGAGGCTAATGTTGAGGCATGGGAAAACATGGCTGACCCTTGTGTTCTAGTACAGCGCTCTGTGAACTTCAGACGAAGGAAAAAATTAAATATATCTAGCACCTACTACATACACGTTCTGTCCTTGGTGATATAGCTATATCTGTATTTCTGTATTGATACACATCTGTCTGTTGGTCTAGCTATCTAACTATCTATCTATCTTGCTATGTATGCATAAACATGAGTTTGTTTATTTAACAAAATATTTATATATTAAGCACCAGGCACTGTTCTGCATGCTTTACAAATATAAACTCATTTAATCTTCATAATCACCCTATGAAATTTGTATACTGTTATGCCCATTTTAAAGATGATGAAACTGAGACACAGAGAGAGTAATTGCCCAGGGTCAACAACTATTAAGTGTTGAAACTAGAAGGAACCCGGGCAGTCTTGCTCTGGACTCCATACAATCATTGGACACTTTACAGCATAAACTTGGAGAAATTAAGGAACTTTTATTAGTGATCTAAACAGCTGTTAATTGATAGAGCTGATATCCATTTCCCAGACATACGTTCTACAGACATGCATCACAGCCTTCCTTTTTCTCATGTCTTTGCTCATGTTGTTGGTTCTGTATAATGTTCTTTCCACTCCTTTTACTGTTGAAAGCTTATCAGCAGGCAGAGGCTCAATTCACATGCCACTTTCTCCAAGATGCCTTTCTTGACTAACCCAACTAGAAGCCTCTTCTTCTTTTCTTAGATTCCTATTGGAAAGGATTTTTACCCTTTGGGATGCTTACTTATTACCCTCTTATATGGTAGAAAAGTTTATATATATACCGTCATGTCTCCTATCAGATTATGAGCCTCTTGAAGGTAGAAATGTCACTAACACCATTTTCTGCTCTAGTCTTGGGCAGCCTGCCGTTTGTTCAAATCTTGCAAATGCTTGGGAGTTTCTTAGTGGCAGGAAGCAGTTGTTTAACAAGTGTTTGTTAAATGGATGTGACTATTAGGAATGTATGGTGAGGATAAATTTTCCCCAGAGACGTCTAAGATACTTAAAAAATTAACTCTGTTAAAATAAGTATTCAAACAACAGCAGTAATAATGTTGCCTTTATTTTCATAGTCCTGATATAATTATGTTATAGATTATGCAGAATTAGCTGTTTATCAAAGGCTTAAAAAAGAACTGTCTTGAACTTGCTACTATGTGTATATATGTTTTTAGCTTGCAAAAAATGCTGGAGAAAAAGTGGTTTATTCTTTGAGTCAGATTTCTCTGCTCATGTGTGTGTAAATGGTACTCTTAATCCATTTCTGAAGTATTAAGACAGACTGAAAGGCTGTGAACTCTGCCCATGTAATCACTCTGAGGGCCAGGATGGAGAAGTCATTACTTTAGCACAGAGAGTTGTAGCATCGAAGGCCACTTAATATTTGTTTCCAATTCTAAGATGAAATAAATAGAGCACTTACATCTTAGCAATTTTATCATCAGACCATATCACTATTTCATTTTAGTTTGATTAATGTGATAGTGGAGATGACAAAGTAAATGTAGTAATCAGAATTGTGGATTTTTTTAAAGCTAGAACTGTGAATTTTTAAGAGTAAGATAGACGTAGATTAGTCTTAAAGGATTTCGTTTGGAAGTAAAGGGATGGACTGTTACAGACCTTTTGAAGATTGTATATTTGTGAGCTTTTGCTATATAACAAGCCACCTAATTCTAGCAGCTGGGAAAAGGAAACCTTCTGTCTCGCAGTTCGGGAGGTCACCCCGGTGGCTCTTCTGGTTGGAGCTAGCCCGGCTGGTCTTGGCGGTTAGCTGGTGGCTTGGCTGGGGCCGCATGGCCTGGGATGGCCTCCTGGCCCGTCGGGCCATCGTCGGACTGCCCGGGGTGGGGCTTCAGTGGCAGAGGGCAAGCCTATGTCCACGTGGTCTCATCCTCAGAAGGCTAGCCGGGAGTCTCCAGGTGGTGGTCTCAGGGCTCCGAAGTGCAGCAGGAGGCGGCAGGCTCCCCTGGGCCCACCCTTAAGTCTTTGGGTGATGTCTGCAGGCCAAGCCCAGGTCAGTGTGGGCAGGGGCTCCCCCAGGGTGTGGGTACAGGGAAGCAGGAACAGATAGGGGGCTATTACTGCAACACCTGCCGGATATGAAATCTGTGCGTACTGTTGGTCAGTGCCCCTAAACTCTGACCCAGCCTTAGGCTTGCAGCCTGAGCTGCTCTAATGGAGAACTGAGCAGGCTGTCCAGGCCACAGGGTTTTCAGAGACAGTTGGCAGACCCTGGCTTCCCTGAAATACTTAACAATTATTTGAAGCCCCTTTCAACGTTTTCTGTTTCGAAGCGTTGAAGTATGAAAGTCGGGAGGCTTTCATCCTCACTCAGTGACATCCCAGACCAGACTTCAGCGAGGACTGCACTGAAGGTGGAAAGGGTGCGACCCTAAAGGCGCAGTGGTTTATTGAGAGCGCGTGCGTGGCCGTGCCTGACCGGGTGCCCGGCCGGCCCGGAGTCCTCACGCTGCCCCTTGCTGTCGCACCATCGCCCCTGTTTTATGGGTGGCGAGGAAGCAGACTCACAGGCCCGCTGAGCTGCCTGGGGTCATACAGCTGGTGGGTGGGGCTGCCTTTGGAACGAGGTCTTACTGACGCCCCAGCTATGGTCCAAAGAAGACTTTCTCCCCAGTGGGCTGGGGATGTTTTTTTCAGCACGAAGCTTTTGAGTACTTTATGCCATCCTCTGAAAAACTGGGGACCGTGGTGAGATGTGAATTTTTTCCCCTTCCTACTTTTTTCCTGCCCTGTACCTTCACTAGTTAGGCCAAATAACCAGGTGTAATTTGAAGATGATAAATAACTCAGAGGGGAAACTTTACTGCTGGTTCCAGATGTCATTTTTAAATATTTTGGAATAATCTATCTATGACTCTTCTAGATTCCAAAATAAAATTCAGAATCCTGAACTATTCTAGGACATATATTTAAAATTTCAGTGGGGGGGGATAAATTAGGAATTTGGGAGTAACATGCACACACTACAATATATAAAGTAGATAAACAACAAGGACCTACTGTAGAGCACAGGGAACTCTACTCAATATTTTGTAAAAACCTATAAGGGAAAAGAATCTGAAAAAAAAAACATCTATATGTATATAACTGAATCACTTTGCGGGACCCTTGAAACTAATACAAAATTGAAAGTCAACTATACTTCAATAAAAAAATTTCATTAGAAATAACCTTCATTTAAAAATGAAGCTGCCCCCCTCCCTTGTGCTCCCATGGCCCACAGCACATAACTGCATCGCCCTATTTACCAGAACCGTGTATTTGCCAGGTTGGGGCTGGGGGGGGTCCATCCCTGTCACTCAGCCCTGAGCTTCTTGACATAGAGACCTTGTCTTTCCTTTCTGTATCCTCAGCAGCACGTCCCGGGACGGCAACATTCCAGTATTCCGGGAACAGTATTTGTTACATGATTCTATAACTCGATTCCATACCCAGGGAGAAACGTTTTTCTTCTTTTCGTCTCTCTTCCTTTTGGTCTGTTTGTCCTCCTTTTAGTCCTTTCTCTTTTCTGAGTCATATTCTTCCTGTTTGTCTGAGTTCCTCGGCTTTCCATGTCTCCCACCCTCTCACTGGCGATCTTTATATTCATTACATGTTGAAAAGACAGCATCTGGGATGTATTGAGTTAAGTAAAAAAGTTATTAAAATTAATTTCACCTGTTTATTTTTACTTTTTTAATGTGACTAGAAAATTTTAAATTATAGAGGTAGCTGCTCCGGAGGGTCATTATCCAGGCCAGTCCAGTAACGTGAGTTTGTCAAAACAGTTGTCTTTGTCTGGCTTTCATGCGTCTGTCGGACTGAAGAGCCCCTAGGCGCCGGCCCCCATGCGCATAGCTCTGCCTCTGCCTCATGCCCACCACCCACAGTTCATGACAGCGAAGAGGAGGCTTTACCTTGCTTTGAAATGAGGCACAGAGATTTTTCTCTGCTGTCACAGGTATGCCTGGAACAAGAGTCCAGATGACTCTCACATTCTTTTCACTAATGAAAAGGAAACAGCAGGGTGACTCGTACATTGGAGGATACACTATTTTCTTTGGAATGTTTTAGTTCTTGCATTTTGGAACAGGTGTGGCCTCTGTTGAAAGCAACAGTGGAGTCATATTCAGCATATTTGACACGTGAAGAACTGGAAAACTGCTCGGCGTCTCCTGCCTTCAGTGTAAGGGATGTGGGTCCATCATCTTGACCCTCTCTGATGCCAGATCCTATGCATAAGTATTTATGGTGTATTGGCTTTTTTCTTTTTTTCAGTTTAGGCTAGAAATAATGTTTTAGCTTAGAAACTCTTTGAACTATGACATAATAGGATAAGGATAATTGTGTCAAAAATAGCCTCTTGATGTCCTCCTTTGGCATTAAGAATTCCAGAGTAAGTTCGCTGTGGATCACTGAGAACTGGTCACGTTAATCAGAGGTCAGCCATCTTCGGTAAGTTCTTTCCTTTTGGCGCAGAGTTGGGGGGCCCACTCCAGTGATGGGTTGGGACGGTGAATGCAGGGCAGCTACCATCTCACGGGGGTGAGCATGTGCTGGCTGTAGCCGCCTAAGGCTGGGCCTGGGGGTGGAAGCCCAGACTGGCAGCCAGCAGTTTTTGTAAACAACCGGGAGGGGGATTGTGCTGGTGGCTGCCAGCTCATGCCAGTGAAAACCAACCCGTTCGCCACTTTGGGTGGCGTGCCACAGGTGGCCAAGTGCTTCATAAGGACACAGCCAGGTCTTATGGGTCCATGTCACCTGCCTGTACCAGGGAGTTGGGGTGTGAGCCTCAGAGCTCAGACCTGGGATTTGGGAGCTGAGCAGAATAAATCTCTTGAAATCTAAACTGACATATGACATTTTAAAATTGGGAAAACAGCTCTGAAAAGATTTATAGGATTATAGCTGAATAGTTAACATGGAAGACATGTCATAGAGAGGTTAGGAGCAGAGGTGGAATAATCCCGTGTTGATTCAGTGAGAAGCGTTGGACAAGGCATTGAATTTCCCTGTTTACCCATCTGTTTAAAAAACAAAATGGGAGAATGACATCTCCCAGAGCTGTTTGGAGGTTTGATTGATGTTCGTAGTGTGCCTGGATAGCTCTCATAAAGTGTCCAGTAAGAGCAAAATATGTCATAAGAACTTAAATATCTACACAAACTAGTCTGAACCATCTTGAGTAGATAAGCAGTTCTGTGTCTTTGATCCAAGTTGTACTTATTAAGGTAACTTGTATTTTTCAAAGAAAGTTCCGTGTTACTTCCAGTTTTCTTTTGAATATCAGCTATGTACTTGGGATCTTTAACTGTCAACTTGAGCTTCAGCATGATTTATAGGTGGTCTGTCACCTATAAAGGACAATTTACCAGTTCCAGACAGCCAGGCAGTTAAATACACTTCAACATGCTTCTTGCTAAGGACGATGCCTTTTGCAAATATTTGAGATACTTGTTCTCCGTTGTAATTTATTAGTGAACCTGTATCCTCACAGCGGCTCCTTGGGAGATGCAGAAGACAAAGCCAGAAGGCAAACGATTCGTTCATTATATATCAGAAAAAGAGCTTTCACTTTCCGCTCTTTGTTGGTAGACTTACTGGTATGTGTCTTTGATACCTGTTTAATTTCACGTAGTACCACGTCTAATCATGCTGTGTAAATAATCTGACAGAATATCCCTTTACTTGGTTTTTCCTTGTGAAGAGCATACAGCACTGCCACCTTGTTGCCAAAGTTTTGTCTGATTTGAAAGTGCTTAAAAATCAAGTGAACGCCTGCTGTGAAAAAGAGCTTACTCTCTCTCCCTCTGTCAGTACTTGCGAAAACAGGAAAACAGCGTAAAAGGAGATAGCACCATGGGACTGAATTCAATAATTAGCATAATCATGATGCTCCGTATTGTTCCCCAGGGCACGCCCCTTGGCCAGATCTCCCATTAAGAGGACACCGATGTTGTCCCAGTGAATAAATCCCCGCACACATGATGCAGATCAGCGAGTCCTGCCCGCTGCGCCGGTGCAGTTAATTTTAGCCAGGGTTTGTTCTATGAGTTGTAAAACTGTTTACCCAAGTAGAATTTAGCAAGCTGAAATGTGACTTCTCCGGCCCATGTGAGAGGCGTCTATTTTAGACTCAGGTTGTGTCGGTGATCCCCAGAGAGCAGTCTTTGAAGAATTGCAGCCCCGATTTTCTTTGAAAGTACTTGTGAGTACCGGGTGAATCTTTCAGATTTCTCTTTGTTCTTTTCTCCTTAAATCTTCCTAATGTTGCTATCATAGTAATTTTTTATCTCTTGGGAAAACTGGGAACTCTGGCGTGGGCACTTTAGAGACTTCTAAGAATGGTGGCGAAAGGGCTTTCCTTAAATGTATCCTAATGCAAGAAACCTGCCTTACTCGATTTTCCCAAGAGAAAGTATGTGATTCTTACTATTTTTATCTTTGCAAAAGCAATCTGTGGATTGTTATATACTTTATCTGCTCAAATATTTGATTAATGGAATGGTGTGTCATTGAGCTTTATTTTCAATGGTTACCTAACTCTTAGAGGGAAAAAAAAAATGTTGAAAGTGGATTCCTGTTACACTTACTGTGAGCTACAAGTTTATGTGCAGAAATAATGGGAGTGTCAAATGTAATTTTGTAAAACGTGTAGATGGACAGTTTTTGTTAAAGGAGGATTTGGTGCTTAAATCCATATACTCCTAAAGAGAAGCCCTTAAAAAATAAAATGAATTTAGGAGGAAGCTTTTGGAAAGTAATTGAAATTATCTTCTGGAAGAATTCTCTAATCTTAACTGCTCTTAATGTAACAAGTCGCCAGCTTAAATTTGGACTGAAGAAAATTAAAGATTTTAATGTAGAATATTTTCAATTAAGTCTGAATCACCTTGCTTAGTTCGAAGTGTGTTTTAATTCAGAAGGCTCTGACTTCATGCCAAACAACTTGCTTAAGACACAGAACCTGGCAGGAATTTCTTTATCAATTAATAAGTAAATTATCTCCCCCCTGGGAATGTTGATTTTAATGAAACAGTTCTAACGGGGTAGTAGCTGCTCCCAGGCGTTAGGGCTCCATCATCTGTGGGCCCGGAGGAAGGCTTACCCTCAGATGCCATTTTCCATTTGGAAAGCTGCATTTAAAGACTTCTTTGTTAGTATGTATTGTCTGATTTTAAATCCGAACAACCCAAGGTGCCAACAATGAAAGGAAATGTTTCAGTGGTAACATTTAGTAGGAAAAGAATGTAAGATGGGAAAATAGAACTGAGTTCTTGGGCTATTTTTAGAAATAAACTTTTTTTTTTTTTTAAACTTAAGTCTTTTTATTGAGTAGAAGAGAAATTTGCCATCCGGATTCATTGTAATTAGAAGTCTGTAATGTCATCTTCAGCAGTTAAAGGGACTTTGTTCCAGGATATTCTTCAGAATATATGCTTTTATCCAAAGAGAGTAACTGTTCTTACTTTTGACTGTTAATAAGGCACCATCAGAGTCTCAGTGGAGTGTTTCTAGAGGTATACTGTGGTTGGGTATTAGATCCTTTTCAAGCTATTATTCATCTGCTCAATTGTAGTTTAGTCCTGCAAAAAAAGAAAAGCTGTTTAAGATTTATCCGTGTTTTTAATTTAACAGAAAGAAGTTTCCAAAGGTGTTTTTACTACAAGGAAGCGTATGTTCTTTTAGGAGGAGTTACTAAAATGCTCGTAGACACTCTCCGAGTGTTTGCTTTTGTGATTTATGCGCTTTGAGAGAGTGATCTAGGCCAGGAGGTGATGTCAGTGTCAGGGTGGGAATTTCTTCTGTTTGCTGGAGCCACAATTCTCCTCCTGCGGCTCACCCTGCGGGGCTGGTAAAGGGACACTGGTCTCGGTGCCCTCCTGAGAAGAGGCTCTGTTGACTACTTGTGACCTTGGCCGTGACCAATCACAGTGAGCTCAACCTAGAGTCACCAACAGGCCGTCCAGATGCTGAGAAACATGGGCAGCTTTGTGGCCTATGGAAGGAGCCCGGGACCCGTGGTTTCAGCCGTGTGCTGGGCACACCTGAGCCTCCCATAGCCCTCCTGCACTTAACTTTGTGCAGGTGTGACCTCCAGCCCTGTTTAAGCTGCTCTCCCTGGCAGCCCGCCCTCCTGTCCTAGTCCTTTCCCCCTTAAAATAGTTACAGCCCCAGAGGCTCTGACAGAGTAACTCCTGATTGCAGTAGATTTCTTTTACTGTGACCTCATTCCTAGAGAAGAGTCTTCTGCTCTGAAGCTTTGAGGGGTTTTCAGGGAAGTGGAGAGGAACGTTTTCTCTGGCTCCCCTTCATCCACATGCGGTTTTTAATAGGTAACTGTGTGGCTAGACTTACATTATCTAACAGGTTGCCTTGTGGTTGGGAGCCTAATGCATGTGCTCAGTGATCACACTTCTAGAATGTTCTTTCAGAAGGAACTCTTGCAGGAATAGGATTTGATACGTTGAGTTCCGGATGAAAGGAGCAGTGAGCAGAGGGGTGTCTTCAGCGCTGCCTGTCTTGGGCACAAGTGTATGGTAATAGGATCTGGCCCTCGGCAGGAATGCCGATTGCTTCTGGAAATGCTGGGACGGCTGTTACTATTTAGCATGTATTAAGCACCCCCAGAGCCATACAATGCACAAAGAAAGCATAGTTCCTACTCTCAAAGAGCCCACATGCTCAAATTAGGCGGGACAGAGTCTGGGCCGCGACTTGCACACTGAGTAAACCTGCAGAGCAAGGAATAGAAGGAAGGAAAGGAAGACAAATGGGGAGGGTCGGGGGTCACCCATGGGCTGCTTTCAGTCCATCTGGGCTTCCGCCTTGTAGGATTCGGGCAGCCGGCAGTGCCACGGGGCCCTGCTTCCCTGTCTCTTCCAGCAGCTGGAGAAGTGATGGAGGAAAGAGGGGGATGGCCCCCAGGGCCTGATCCACGACCCCAGGTCTCTGGGACGATTCCCCACACAGGGAAGGAGATCAGGAGTTTCACCTGCACCTGGAAAGGGACTGTTTATTAGTCTATAAAGGAGGAAACTTGATACCGCATAAAAGCAGTAAAAGTAAGGGGCATCTTTCTCCACAGAGTGACGTCTGGACGGCAACCTGAATTTGGGTTCCCGATTTTCTCTCCCTCTTAAACTGATACACGATTGAGCAAGTTACTTCATCCCCAATCTGGTTGGGGATGTCGAGTCAACAGTTGTGTTAGTTAGAAAAGTACTTTGAGCTTCTCTGAAGAAAGGCGTTTCGAAGGTCGACTCAGCATTACTGCAGCCCATAACGGTGTCAGAAGGGCAGGAATCAGAGGGAGCTAACAAGGCAGGCTCGGGTATTGGAGATTAATAAAAGGAGGATGTGGTATGAATGTGTGAGTCATTTTCCCTTTATACTCAACCCCATCCCATCTCTGCCTAAGGTTCACGGCTCCACAACTAAAAGGGACTTGGAGAGATCCCAACAGAAAACCTCAAAAATGATTAAAGGGTTGGAAAACGATGCCTGTAATAAGATGTTTGGGAACTTCTATTATTTAGGCTGAAGGGAAAAAAATGACCAGGGGACTCTCGGATTGTTATTCCAGTATCTGTGTGCCTCTGGACCAGGGGACGATGGCCAACTAGTATCCAGTTCTGTTGAGGATGTAAGGGTTCAGTCCAGTAAGGGTTAGGTTAGAACCGTGGTCTTCAATGTGTGGTCCTAGTACCCTCAGCATCAGTACCACCTGGGAGCTTGTGAGAAATGCACATTCTCAGGCCCCGCCCAAGACCTGTTGATTCAGAAACTGTGCGGGTGGGACCCAGCAATCTGGTTTTAGCTAGCCCCCCAAGTGATTCAGATGAAGTTGGAGGACCACTATATGAGGTACAAAGATGAGTATTACAAAATGGGGAACTTGGGTACTGGAAAATGTAACCGATTTTCTTGAAGTCATCTAAAAAAATGGGTTTATATTTGTCTGCAGTGTTTTCAATATTCTGTCTGAAGTCAGGAGTTAAATGACCTGCCAAAGCGCACTCTAGCCCTAACTTTGCTCTGGATTTCCTCTGTCACTGAGAGAAGACTAATAATTACCCAGGAGAATTTTGCAATTACTTTTCTGAACTCAGTAGTTAAGACAGTGCCCATTTCAGATGAGGAACAGATGAGATATTGTGATAGAAGTCATATTGTGTTATATCTCCTGCTTTTGCTGTATCACAGCGTCATTAAATAGACTGTCTGCTCCCCATGTGACTTCTCAGCGGCCACCTGGGGGCAAGTTTGGGCAGCTGTGAAAATGGGGAGCCCCTTGATGTTGGCCCGTGACCCCTCTGTGCCGCAGACTGCTGTGACAGTCCCCATTTCAGGGGGGCTCTTCCCCATTTCAGAAGAAGCGTGGGGACAGGGGCAGTGTGATGCCACCCCATCTTCCCAACTCTGTCCCATCCGCCTGCAGGATGCCGTCCCTCGTGCCTGCACGGGGAGTTCCACCTGCCACCTGGAAGCTGGGGACAGGGGGACCTAAATATATTGTAGTAGTGGGTCTCCCTTAGAGCCGGAGGATAGGGACCTGTTTATCCTGTTGTTTTGTATCCGCAGCAAACAACCAACGGGACACCTAGTAGGCACTTAACACAAATACCTAGTGAATTATTCTGTTGCACCGTCCAAGGCCACAGGTGCTCTGCCCTTGCCCATGTAATTAAAGATCTCGAATCAGGCAGCTGGCAGTTCTGACCCTCCCCGGTCCAGGTACTTATTCCTAAGAGTCCCTCTCCTCCCCGCGCAGCCCCCCATTTTGCACGTAATAAAAATGCATCTTGGGCTTCCCCAGTGGCGCAGTGGTTGAGAGTCCGCCTGCCGATGCAGGGGATACGGGATCGTGCCCCGGTCCGGGAAGATCCCACATGTCACAGAGCGGCTGGGCCCGTGAGCCGTGGCCGCTGAGCCTGCGCGTCCGGAGCCTGTGCTCCGCAACGGGAGAGCCCGCGTACCGCAAAAGAAAAAAAAAAAGAGAGAAAAAAAATGCATCTTAATTTAGTTGTCTTTGCCCTTTTGTGTATTTTTCCTTTGTACTTTTGCTTGAAGGGGTTGAAAACAAACTACGGAGAGTGTGTCTGTTACACTTTGTATAGCGTTTAGGACAATCCGAGCTTCCTGTGATCAGAGTGGAGAAAGGGTTCTCTGAGGACATGTTTTGCCAGCGTTGCCTAGAAAGTGTCACACCAGGATCGCACTGTTGTCCCCAGAGAGGCCACGTCCTGCCTTAGCCAGGCTCTGAGCCCCTCAGAGCTCAGCGCTGAGAACTGGGATAGGGGCATCCTTAGCTTTTATAGCTGTTCTTTATCACACATTTGCAGAGTAGTCAACATTCCTTCAAGTGAGGGCAGTCTGGCGCAGACTCGTTTGCCTTGTCATGGGAGACAGAGGGTGAAGGTGGCAGGTGAGTATTCCAAGGCTGTCACTGAGTCTTCAGACCTCGTTATGTTGGAAAAAACTGACTTCTCAGACGTGAGGCCGCGTGTACTGTCACGTTCTACATCTGTGTCCACGCACAGAGTATGTGAGACCCGGCCCCTGTGGTGGTTGCACACAGAGAGGACAGGTTTGTCTTAGTGATTCAGAGAGCAGAGACGACTGACTTCTAACGCCCTGGATCAGTCTCTGAATAGAAAATACTGTCTTTAAAACCCCTGAACTCTCAATAACTATATATCCAGTAGAGGAAATCCAAATGACTGCTTGATTTGGTTCTTCACGGTAGCAGGCAAAAGGCTATTTTCATTCCTGTACAAAGAGAAATGACAAAATAGTCTTCTTGGGTATTTTGCCCTGGCAAAAGTAATTTTGTTTCTAAAATCAGTCATATCTAGTCCACAGATGTGTCATTAAAAGTGAGAGTGGTGGGACTTCCCTGGTGGCACAGTGGTTTAAGAGTCTGCCTGCCAGTGAAGGGGACACGGGTTCGAGCCCTGGTCCAGGAAGATCCCACATGCCGCAGAGCAACTAAGCCCCTGCACCACAACTACTGAGGCTGCGCTCTAGAGCCCATGAGCCACAACTACTGAGCCCACGTGCTACAACTACTGAAGCCCGCGTGCCTAGAGCCCGTGCTCCACAACAAGAGAAGCCACCGCAAGAAGCCCATGCACCACAACGAAGAGTAGCCCCCGCTCGCCGCAACTAGAGAAAGCCCGTGTGCAGCAACAAAGACCCAATGCAGCCAAAAGTAAATTAATTAATTTTAAAAATTTTTTTAAAAATGAGAGTGGTTAAGTGGTTTGGGATTAACTTTGTCTCATGGTAGTTGTTGAGTCAAAAAATTTAACTTCTTCGAAAGGAGAGGAAAAAAAATCTCCTTAGCTGGTTATTAGACCACACAAGAATTACCTAATAATTCAATAAAAGATCCCCAGAGACAACCAAATAAGGTACAGGTTAAATAATTTATGGTGTTGCTATATAATGCAACACACTGCAGCCATTTGAAATGAAGATGTTGGATGTACATGGAGTAAAACTAGCAGGTTACAGAAAACGTGTATCACCTCATTTTTTGAATGGAAGGCATTTTTAAATAGGCTAATGGCTTTAATTCCTGTTTTAAAAGGAAGGCATTTATATATGTACATAAAAAAAGAATGCAGTGCACCGAACATAAACAATAGTTATCTGTAGGAAATGAGCTCATGCATGATGTTTCTCCCCCTGGATTTTTGGTTACCTGTATTTTAGATATTTTTTTCTTCAACGAGCATATATTACTTATGTAATAATGAAAAACTTTCTTTTCAAAAAGGAACTGTTGTAATTAATTTCTTTTTAATAAATTTATTTACTTTTGGCTGCGTTGGGTCTTCGTTGCTGCGCATGGGCTTTCTCCAGTTGCAGTGAGCGTGGGCTGCTCTTCGTTGTGGTGCGTGGGCTTCTCATTGCGGTGGCTTCTCATTGCGGAGCACAGGCTCTAGGCACACGGGCTTCAGTAGTTGTGGCACGTGGGCTCAGTAGTTGTGGCTCGCGGGCTCTAGAGCGCAGACTCAGTAGTTGTGGCACACGGGCTTAGTTGCTCCGTGGCATGTGGGATCTTCCCGGACCAGGGATCAAACCCGTGTCCCCTGCATTGGCAGGAGGATTCTTAACCACTGCCCCACCAGGGAAGCCCTGTAACTCATTTTTATTTTGACTTCTATATTTTATTTAATTCACCAGTGGCCTCCCAGTGGCTTATATAATTAATGCCTACCCCTGTAGATAAAACTAGTACACCAAAATGTACACAAAAGCAATGGTCCTTTTGCAGCGATGGGCTAGGAGCATTGTTCCTTGCCTTACTTTCTCCTTTTCCGTATTTACCAAAATTTTTATATGCACGCATATTAGTTTTACAATGGAAAACTGTAAGGCAGAGACTTGAGATCTTGTTTCTTGGGAAGAGGCCCACATAGGCTGATGTGTAGCAGTTACCAGTGAAGGTTGATCCTGTTAATTCTGCAGTGTGAAGGGCATTCGGCAGGGGTCTGCTGTCACTACTGGGTGCTCTGGAGGTTCCGTGAACTCTCACATGAATGTCAGATGGGCCAGGGTCTCAGGTTCAGTGTTACGTGGAGAGCGAAGGCAGGGAGCTGGAGAATCCAGCGTATTTTAAAAAGTCATTAAAATGGTGTGCCTAGTGTTACGATTACCCACTTAAGTTTTGTCAGGGGCCATCCTCCTGGATCGTAGATCCAGAGTAGTGGGTGGTAGAACCATGTGCTGGGGGCCTCGGGTAGTGTTTCCACAGTACTTAACCGTGTGGTATCTGCGTGTATCTCAGCAGCGTTTACTGAGGTGAGTGATGGCCCTGTAGGAGAGCACCGGCTGTCTTAGTTACTTCTGCCACAGGCTGCCAGGATGTCCCTGTGGCCTTAATCAGAAGGCTGTTTTGGGGAGGTGTTTTGGTACGGGTGGCCGTTGATTTAAGAAAGTCTTGAGCAGAAGCAGGAGACCTCCCTTTCTACCCTCTTTGTATGGTGAGTTGAGAGGGTAAGTCCTTTTGATGGTTATGTACAGGGCCTCTCATTTCAGTCTATTCCTAAGCCTCGGCCCAAATGAGTGGATCCATCCCCAGGTTCACTTGAAGACAGAGGTCTGGACTGAGATTCAGTTGAATCCACTTTCAACAGGACCGATACCTGAAGCTTAATTTAAAGCCAAAAAGCCTTGAGAAACCAGGAGGAATCTAGGATCCTGTACAACCATGTTTTGACCTAGTCTTTGGTTCAGAGCCTTTGTTACTCATCAGGAGTGTTTCCTGGAATCCTGAGAACGGAGAAAGCTGGTTTGTCAAGTTTCCTTCTTACTGTTTTCACCTTTACAAGGAGCGCTCTTCCCCTCCTCCTCTCTCTCCTTTCTTCGTCATCTTTGTCTCTTTCTCCTGCACTTACACAGTAGGAATAATCTTGTAATCCTTCTCCACCCTCTTGCCCCCCCCCCGCCCCGAGGAAGTAAAGGCACATCCCCCATGGGTTTATCTTCATTTTCGCTGGGCAGGGGAGGGGATGAGAGCAGTGGGTGAACCATTTAACCCAGATAGTCAGATACTCAGTGGATGGAGCCCTGTTCCCAGTGAGGACCGTGGAGGCCGCGCACATCCTTGCCACCAAGTGGTTCCAACTTCAGTGAGACACAGAGCTATCCGCACACAGCGAGAGCGCGGATGTGTATCAGGATGAATAAGCAGGTGGTCACAGCTTGATTGATAGAAGGCTTTGCCAGTTGAGTGGCACGAAGGAAGAAACAGAGCATCTTTTTAAAAGGGGTAAAGCAGGGACTTCCCTGGAGGCGCAGTGGTTAAAAATCCATCTGCCAATGCAGGGGACACAGATTCGAGCCCTAGTCTGGGAAGATCCCACATGCTGCGGAACAAGTAAGCCCATACGCCACAACTACTGAAGCCCGTGTGCCTAGAGCCCATGCTCTGCAACAAGAGAAGCCACCGCAGTGAGAAGCCCGCGCACTGCGACGAAGAGTAGCCCCCGCTTGCCACAGCTAGAGAAAGCCTGCGTGCAGCAACGAAGACCCAACACAGCCAAAAATAAATAAATGAATTTATTAAAAAATAAAAATAAATGGATAAAGCAAATAAAAGTATTTCGTGAAACTATAGGCTGCATTAGAAAAGGCAGGAAACGTGGCTGTCGAGGGAAAGGGTGGCTTTTGTAAGAGCAAGAGGAGAATGAATCTTGGCTTAAAAATTTGGACTGAGTTTCTTCCTTTTTGTTTTTTTTGTTTGTTCATTCCCTTTTTGTTTTGTTTGTTTTTGCCTTTACTCTGAAAATTAAAAGCAAAAATGAGAGTAACGAGGTGGTTGGGAGTTATAAATGAGCTCATCTACTATCCTAAAGGTTTAAAAAAAAAAAGAGGGACTGCTTTCAACTTGACCTGAAATTAAAGTGGCGGCTGGTGCGGGAAGAGAGGCTCGCTGAGTTGTTCTGTCACTCTGTGCCTCAGCCTGCTGTGCAGACTTGAGGATCCCTGGGGACCCGGCAGGCAGTGCGTCCAGCCTCACACCCCGTCTGTCAGGCCTGATTTTTGCCATCTCTACTTTTGTTTACATTCGCTTGATTTTTTCTGGATCTTTCAGTGTTAGTGTCTTCAGGCTCTGTGGGCCTTGTCAGTAACAATTAAGGAAATCCAGAATTTTTACTTGAAGAAAAATGACGATGCCTAATCCAGAAGAGACTTCTTTGGTCAGGTATAAAAGCTTGGCCTTATCATACTAACTATTAAGCATTAGAAGGATATGGTTTTTTAAGTTTAGTTTGTATTGTGTTCTGAGAAGAAATGACCCCCAGTAGGCAATAGTATAATAAGAAAGATTTTGTTTTCTGCCCCCCTATTAAATATTAAGCACTGAACTTTTAAGAACCCAAGTGATCAAATTGGATCCGGCTGTGTAAGAGCAGTACAGGTGTCGAGGTATATTTTCTTAAAAGGCAAATCCAGTCACTTAAAAATTTACATACAGTGAAGTTCACTTTTTCTGGTGTACAGTGGTATGAGGTTTTACACATGCTCAGGTTTTTATGGCCACCAGCACAGCCAGGATACATAATAATTCCAGCTCCTGTGCAGCTCCTTTATTTTCAGACCTTCCCACCATCCCTTGCTCTCTGAACTGTGAAAGTAGTCTCTAAGCCCCAAACGTCATGGTAGAGGGTGAAAATCTAACTAGCTAAGGGGACTTAAGCACAACCTTTGACCAGTAAGTGTCTTATGCTGTCCCATGGGTGATCCCTAGCAAGCCAGACCAAAGTATATAAAAGGGAGAAATATCTGAGCAGAGACATCAACAGCTGTACCCAGTAGGGAAA